>NC_052345.1:3177919-3235419 GCF_016432855.1 Salvelinus namaycush
CCGTGCACAATATTTCATAAAACTTGTGCATGTTCATTTTCCTCTTCCCTTCAAATCATCCTTTAACCGTAATTGCAATTGTAGCACACTACTGTTCTTCGAACACACATGAAAATACGCTTTTTTAGTGCTAGTTCCTTATATATCAGTGTTGTTTAGCCCCAAGTTGCTTTTGGTTATACGAAACTCTTTCCCATTTGTAATGTGTGTCCACGCCGGGAAGTCTCTTGATGAAGGCCTAGGCAACTATGCACCCCTCGAATTAATTGTGCGGGTTGCCATTCTGTGTGAAAATAGGCGGTTTATTCGTCCATTTGATGCGCTTTAAGGAACGTGCGGATTAGTATCAACCTACAAATACCCTGACAGAAGCAAGCTCGAGCGGAGGCTGTAGAGGGCCGATAAATAGCCTCTCTGGATTCCTGGACAAAAAGGTGTATGTTAGCTGGCCCGGCCACGCAGCAAGAGACAGAATAAAAGAACCCAAGAGCTTGTAGATTGACGTCCTACATATTCCAAATTGAGGCACAAAGGGTCATGCGTTATTTTAACACGCGTGCTGCGCTAACTCTGTGATTGGGATAGGGAAAAAAGTACTCTACACATTTTTGTTCGCTTTTGGGGAATGTTTTTGTTCACTGAAGAAAGGGCCTACTGATTGGGGCGGAGTAGGGAGAAGCCCAGCCGGGGCAGCAGGCTGGGGTTAGGCCGGGGGCGGCTGTGTGCAATGATCGTGTTATATAATTGCATACAAGTTTCACCATTTCTGTCTATCTGCGGGAAAAATGGAGGACGGGAGTCAGAGAGAATTCAAGGAGGGAACAGCATGGCGGCCGATGGTTAAAATGAGGAATGGGGCATTGAGAAATTAATTAGAAAATATATTTTTACAGAATAGAAATTAATCTAGGTACTTTGAATTTTCTTATATAAATTTTGCAACATGTCTAAATATAGCCTAGGCTGATTTGAAATAGCCTACCATAGGCTATAGACTCAATGTCAGGATATTCAATAACACACTGAACATTTTTGATTAAGATACATAAATCCTCTAAAGAAACTTGATAAGTCTCATTTATTAACAGATTAACATAGCGAGCCCCATTGGACTTCAATGAGGTAGATATGATATATGATGTTTAATTTTCCCCACTACGTGACCATCTGAATTCACTATTCCTTAATGGGCGGTCAACAATAAACCTGTCCTCGATGAACCTTTTGTACCAGCCAAACGTTGTGGATAAACGTATTTTATTTGAGAACCATTTTTTTTGTGCATTTTTGTTGGGCCAATTTTCCTATATTGTTAATCATGACAGAACAGAGCTGCCTTTGGCGGCAATCCGTTGTCCCGGCCTGTGGAAACCGCCAGCTCCGCATACCCCGTGGGCAGATCTGCAGAGCGCGAGGAGAGGCGGGAAGTGGAAATTAACAACACGCGAGCATCGGTTCAGGCCAAAGCATTATCCCGACGAGGATCAGCCGTCATCACACGGCCCTTGTCTATGACAGCGCCTATAAAGACTGGTCTGGGGGAGAATCTCTGAGGAGCCTCCCAAATGGCACCCATATCCTTATTTAGGTCCAATATTTTTACATGGCCTTGGACAAAAGTAATGACTGGCGATATAGGGAATAAGGTGTCATTTAGGACGCACGATGGGGGATATCTCTTTATTTACTAAAGAGCTAAACTAAAGCATCAATGAACACACTCCGATGCGGTTCCCATTGCAACCATATGCCTTAATAGTGCACTACTTTTGACCTAGGACCCCAAAAATTAGGGCCATTATATTGGGAAGAGGGTCACATTTGGGAACGGTCCACTGTTACAGGGACTGGGAAAGGAGGATCACTGTTGCCTAGCTTAGTGAGCTCCCCGTGGAAAGCGTCAGAGCGCGAGAATAGTTGAAGAGTTGTCATGTCAGCATAATCGTCCGGAGACATAATTTTTGAGAGGAGAGGGAGAGGCTACTATACTCCGAACATAATTGAGCAAGATTTCAGATCAACGCTGGGCCTCTTGGACAGGTTGGTTAAAACAGGACTGCGATGGGCCCATCGATACATTCTAAAACGTAGGCCTATAGGCTACTAAGTTTTATTTTTTATTTTTTAATGTAACTTTATTTAACTAGGCAGTCAGTTAAAGAACAAATCCGTATTTACAATGACGGCCATACACCGGGCCAAATCCAGACGACGCTGGAGATCGCAATTGGATTGTCGCCGCCCTCTAAATATAGTATAATACTAATATACATAATAATTATTGGTATTATATTTGTTATTAGGCATTTATTAGTATATATTGTTTCTACTGATAACAGTGGTTGCAATAATGGCTATTAGAAGAAGTTTGTAAAATCCCAAGCATCATACACGTTTTATCGCTACAGGCCACAAGAACAGTCCAACTGAATAATTGCAACGGGGAAACTTTTGGGCTTGATGACAAGGATTTGACTCCAAATATCCACTTGTTGTAGAATTATTTTCCCAAGCTCCTCTGACCACTCTATCCCCCTTTGCTTTATGTGTTTTCATCTTCCCTTATCCTCAGAGTCCAAGAGATTCTCACTCCATAACCACACACTCAACCAGTTCCACCTCCTGTCCTCTCCTTCTCATCATCAACGATCAGGCGCGTACCTATTCGTATATTTTGTCCTTCAATCGAATAATCAAATAACTCCTGATGGTTTGGAACGATCGACTACTGTATTACCTATCGTGGGCTCTATATCGAACCATCTCCTCCTACTCTCCCTGTTGGGCCCACAACAGATTTAAACGAATCAGGACCTCCCCTAATGCTCTCGCGCTACTAATGGGGATTCATTGAGACTTGAACAAAAGGAGGCCTCGAGCTTGTCACCCACGATAATCAACGTTCTAGACTAGAGTCCTAGCTGGCGTTCTCACTTACACTCACCGCTGCGTTGAAGGGGGAGTAGACCATAGAGCATACCTGCTGTCACAGTGCGGGAGCAGCCACTTGATGTATGTAAATAGTTTGGAGACCAGCATGGCGTCGCCTCAGGCCGCTAGCACGCCTCGTCGCTGGCTGCGGCAGTAGTTTTACGTTTCTGAATTTGCATCGGTTTAGAATCCGCCAGGACAAAGACCCTGGACACGAGCAGTATTTGACGTCCATCCAGGTATGAGGGCGTCGGGGAGATGACGTTGAAACCGCCACACTAAAGCAACAAGTGAGTCGCTGTTACCATCAAGTCGGTTTCGCTAGGCCTTCTGGGATGGGATGACCGGCGGCTGTGTAAGCGCTGCCCTCTGATTCCAAAGATGCAATTTTCGAATCCAGCATAGAAAGTTTGTTTTTGATAATTTGTTTTACAGCCTATCCAAAACCGTAACCATTTTGATGAACGTCAAATCTAACGTGGACTGTGAGAGCTGGTAGTTTGGAATACCCAATGGTGGTGTTAGGCTCTCAAATTCAGGACCAGAGCAAGCTGCAGCTTTCTGTGTTGGAGTGACATGGAACTTCGATAAAGAGAAGCGTGACCACGAGGCGAGAACAACACAATGGGAAATTAAGATTCTAATCGATTCTCCATGAGTGGGAATGGGGTTAATTTAGCCTTATGTCAATCACAATAAAACAATAATTACCAAATGTTTGTGTTTTTTGACATTTGACATCAACCCCCATCGAAAAATACCAGCAAAGGTGTTTCAATTAGGCTATTGACACGCTTTGTCAATAGGCATGAGTTAAAGCAGCCAATGCTTAATGGGATTTTTATGGATGAATATTTTTTATTTTACGCCATTCATATATTTTTCTAACTATGCTATTATCCTTAAATATTTTCTGACTTGTGACCACACAACGCAAACAGTTTGTTTGCGGTTCTCTCCTACACATACCCTAAACTGTTTCACTAACTAACCACAACCGCATCCGGAGGCCGTTGTGTGTTTTCCTCTCAGATGGCAGATAAGACCTCTTAAACACTTATTGTCAGTAGTGTTCTTTAAATCTATACAGCTGTGTTTGTGAGTGTGTGTGTCGAAATGTCAGAAATACTTTTAAGAATAAACAATATGCATGCGTAAAATAAGAAACAAAAAGAAAACACACAAAAAGATGCATGAAATCTAGTTTTTACACAACATTACATTAACACTAGTTGACAGGGCACACAATTATTACAAAAAAAAAAAGGGACTGGGTTCCAGCAAGGTTCGAATCGGGCCAAATTCCTCTTAATTGGACCGTCTTTTGGACAAAGGTGTCCGATTGGGTGCCACTTATTAAGATCAGTTCTGACCAGAAGAGAACTGTATGGAACTAGAGTCCTTTCAGAGTGAAAGAGAGTGGAATAGGGCCTTGGCCTTTGGTTTTGAGACAACGGGGTGAAACAACCACGCCCTAAGGAGGGCCTGGCACCCTATTCCCTATATTGTAGCCAGGGCTCTCATCAAAAGTAGTGCACAATATTGGAATGGGTGTAATTTTGACGCAGCACAGCCCTTTCTGAGCGGGTTGAAGACACAGGACACGCCCTCCAGTTTTGTTGCTTTATCAGTATCCGCGGTTGTTTGTTAAGCCGTAATCCGTCGTGGCCTTTAGTACATCTCCACGAGGTATTCCAAACAGAACGCCCGCACTACTGTATTTCCTGTAAGTGCGGTTTACCTACCTCACACACACACACACACACACAAACACACACACACACACACACCCACACACACACACACACACACACATACGCACACACAGACACACACACCCACTTTCACACCTGAAGTACGTCTCATTAGCAGCTGTTACTGACGCGCGCACACCCACACGAATATAGCCTCTCTTCACTCGCTTCGTCAACATCGATATAAACAAACGCCATGTTTTTCACCAGAACGTTGCCCCAAACACGCGCGCGCAATCTAACTGGGATAGTAGGAGAGGCAGGAAGGAAGGCAGAACCACTGCTGTCATCACATTCCCAAGTCAGAGAAGAAATGTTAGTTTAAAGACTGCGTTAACCATTGGATGATATGGGATGTCGGCAGTGGCTTACTTTGAGCCTGGATCCTGTCAGAACAGTTCTGGTATTTTCTCGTTTTGGACTGTTTCGTTCCGGTCCGTCGTATGGCATTAATTTTCTCTCTCTCACCCTTTGCAAATGTAAAAGTATAATAAAAGCCTATCAAAAAGTTTACATTCGAGTTGCCTCTTCCGTTAATTCTCAGTTTTGTAAGTGTCAACGTAGCCCTGTCATTTCGATCATTGTCAGTAGGGCCTATTATGGTGCTTTCAAAACCAACTGGGAAAAACGAGTCAATCATTACGTTATGGCTCTTCAGTTGGAAAGTCGGAAGCTCTAGCTTCCAGACTTGGAATTCCCGAGTTGGTGACCGTTCAAAAAAAAAAAATGAATTGCCCGTTGGTGCTAGTTTTTTTTTCGATTTCGCTTCCTAGTCTTTGAATGCACTGAAGGCGTAAGTATGAGATTTTCAGTTCCGAGTTCCAAGTTGTTTGGAACGCAGCATTAAAAACGATTATGGCCAAAGTATTCTCATGTAAAAGGCGTACAGTTTCAATGTAAATGCGTTTATAAAAGGCAAACTTTTCCCGCCCTAGTCCACTAAAACATTTTCCCCATGTGGTGCACTTCTGTAATGCCTCTACACTACTGCTCTAATGCCACTATAAAAATGGTGTGAAATGCATGATGTTTTTTTATTATAAATTAGATTAGTTTCTCATCGTTCCGGTACCTCAGAGTGTCCTCAGGTCACCCCCCTCTCGCACTCATTTTTGTTCCTGTACCTCATGAGTTACAATTAGCACTGGATGTAAGGTTGTTATGCGGCTATGGCTAACGCAAACATATAGGGCTGGCTAACAACGGACTAAAGTATAGGTCTATAGTCCGTTAAATATGGGCAACTATGGTTTACAGACAGTCTCAGACATCCGAACCATCTGAACATTTTCGTGTTCTTTGCTCCTATGCCAAGTTTGTCCCAAGTTGACTGTTTCTTGTGCTTGGGAACCAGGCTTTGGCGCGGGTGCGGACTCCACGGCCGAGGCTAGGTCGTTCATACACCGCAAACATCTAAATATTTATCCCCTATCTGATCTATGTCTTAACCTATAAAACCACCCAATGCTACTTTCTAGGTCCAAAACGACCCTCGTTTCTGGGAAATGTCGGTGGGAATCATCGTCCAGAGCTGACCACCACAACTTGCTGTCATCGTTTACATATGCGCGAGGCCTAACATAAACATGTATTATTGTTACGTGGCAACCGTTTAGCACCCAGCCTGGCTGAATCACACGGACACTTAAACCACCCAAATCAAACATACAAATGTTGTCGTCTATTTGAAAGCTTTTTTGGTGACCTAACTATTCTTGCCAAATTGAACATGGGAACTACCAGAGCTTTGCGCAAAGCTAGTTCCTGTATATGGAGCAGTGAACGTTTTCAACATCCCGAACTGTTTTTGTTTATTCTTCCTAACCATTATAGCACCACTTAAAGGTAGGATACCTAAATGCAGAGTATAAAATCTAAAACATTTGTAAATCAGTTTTTTTTAGGGGGTTGCCATCTCAGATAGAAGCCTTATGGCTCTGACATGTCACCTGGGTTCAGCCATGAGGTTTCTGTCTGGCCAGAAGGTACAGATGATTTCATAGAGAAGTTAGGCTTACAGACTTTCATGATTAAGTAAAGATATACCTTCTTTCCTTTAAACCGCATCAGCAAATACATGAATTCATGTTCATCGCAGATTTGTTAAGTGATAGTTCCCCTAACATGACAATACACTAAATCCTATGGAGAACTACACAATGCTAAAAGCTTAGCTCAGGATGAGTAAACTGATGTAGTAGTCTTGGTCTCTGACACCAAAGTCAGTAAACTACTTGCTAGTTATCAATAAATGTGGTAAGATTGTAATTTTTGTGAAATAACCTTCCATGGAGTTTTCCGCATTAATATACAAACAAGACAAAAACAACGTCTTTCCCCAGGGCCTTAACAGTGCTCATTGCAGGTTTTCTCAAAGTCGGTCCTGAAGGCCCCCCCCGGGTGAACGTTTTGTTTATCGCCTAAACAACACGAATCAGCTGCCTCAAACAATCAAAGCTGGATGAGGTTGGTTTCTTGAATCGTTGTGGTAGTGCTAGGGCAAAGACCAAAACATGCACCCAGGGGGGCCCCAGGACCAATGTTTAGTAAACACTGCTCTAAGTAGGCACCTGTATTTGTTTCTACCATAAACAGCTTACGTTATGGACATTCTTCTGAAAAGTGGTGCAAAAAAATGGAATTAATTTTAAAAATAGGGCCAGAACCCACGATAAAATATCCAAGGATTTGGGACTATAACGTTCTAAATCTTCCAATGTTATGCTTTTGAGATGAGTATTTTTTAAATATGTCTTCCTCTTTCATGCCTCAATAAGTATATGAACCAAACCTATAAACGAACATGCAACAATTTTCCAAAGATTTTACTGTTGTACAGTTATATAAGGCAATCATTCAATTTAAAATAAATTCATTAGCCCGACTACTGCATTTCAACATGACTGGGAATGGGGCGCAGCCATAGGCTCACCCACTTGGGACTCGGCATAGCCAAATCAGAAATGAGTTTTTCCCAACATAGGTCTTTATCACAGACGAAATACTAAGTTTCATCACTTTCCGGGTGGCTGGTTCAGATGAATCCCTCGGTGAAGAGTTCCTGTGCAGGTGGGGAATACACGTGGTGTGAGGTTTGTGAGGCCCGGTTAGACGTACTGCCAAATTCTCTAAAATAACATTGGAGACGGCTTATGGTAGAGAATATTACATACAAATTATCCGGCAACAGTTCTAGTGGAATTCCTGCAGATCAGCATGCCAATTAATGTTCCTCACTTGAGACATCTGTGGTATTGAGTTGTGACAAAACTGCACAGTGGCTTTTATTTTCCCAGACAAGGTGCCCTGTTGTAGTATCATACGATTAATCAGCTTCTTGATATGCCACGTCTGTCGGTGGAATGGATTATCTTTAGCAAAGGAGAAATGCTCCTAACATGGATGTAAACAAATTTTGTACACAAAATGAGAGAATAAGCTTTTTTGTGGTATAGAAACATTTCTGGGATCTTTATTTCAGCTCATGAAACATAGGACAAACTTTTACTTTTCGGTTTATTTTTTGTTCGGGAGTGTATATAAAAAAACCACAGACGGCACACAAAACACACACAGTGCACACACACACACAAACAACACACACACCACCACACACACCACACACACACCACACACCCAGACTGAAAGTATTGAGACCCCTTGACTTTTTCCACATTTTGTTACATTAAGCATTATTCTAACATTGATTATTGTTTTTTTCCCCTTCATCATCTACATCACAATAACCCATATGACATAGCAAAAACATCCTCCAGATGTGACACTTGGCATTCAGGTCAAAGAAGTTCATCTTGGTTTTCATCATACCAGAGATCTTGGTCTCATGTAGAGTCCTTTAGGTCCTTTTGCAACTCAAGCGGGCTACTGATGAGTGACTTCCGTCTGGCCACTATAATAAAGGCCTGATTGGTGGAGTGCTGCAGAGTATGGTTGTCTTTCTGGAAGGTTCTCCATCTCCAAGATGAACTCTGGAGCTCTTCAGTGACCATCGGGTTCTCCGTCACCTCCCTGAACCAAATGCCCTCTCCTCCAATTGGCTCCGTTTGGCCGCCGCCAGCTCTAGGAAGAGTCTTGGGTGGTTCAAAACTTCTTCCATTTAAGATGAATGGAGGGCCTCTGTTTTATCTGTGATTCGACACAATCCTGTTTTGGAACTTTACGGACATTCCTTGACCTTCATGGCTTCGTCTTTTGTATATGACAGCACTGACACGTGGGACCTTATAATAACAAGGTGTGGTCTTTTCAAATCAGTACCAATCAATTGAATTTAGCACAGGTGGACTCAATCAAGTTGTAGAAACATCTCAAGATGATGAATGGAAACAGGATGCACCTGAGCTCATTTCACAAAACTCATAGCAAAGGGTCTGAACACTTATGTAAATAGGTATTTGTTTTTTATTTTCAAAACATTTCTCAAATTTCTCAAAGCCTGTTTTCTCTTTGTCTCATGGGTATTGTGTGTGGTTTGATGAGGAAACATTTCTTCATCACTTAGAGTAAGGCTGTATTTTAACAAATGGTTTGTAAAGGAACCCTGTCTGAATGCACTGTATTTAACCCTACAACAACTATGTTGCAGTGTGATTGGTGCACATAACCTGCAGGCACAACGTTTAGGGTTGTTTCCCATCATAGAATGTAAAACAATTCTTTTGTAAATATATATATTTTTTTAAACATCTGACAATCTCACATGTAAAGGAACACCTAAAGAGCAACTCGGTAAATAACTAATTTCTTTACCAGAATGTCAGAACCTTATAGTCCTAAGTCATGGAAGTAAAGGAAATTGCTGTGTGTTTGTCAAATGTCAGAACCTTATAGTCCTAAGGTCATGAAGTAAAGAATTCTAGTGTGTCTGGTTCAAATGTCAGAACTTATAGTCCTAAGGTCATGAGTAAAGAATTTCTGTGTTTTTGGTTCGAATGAACACGCCGTCTGATGAAAACCATCTGAGTGATGGCTTTTTATTATGCTTCACCTGTTCCATCAGGACTAACCAGCAGCTTGTTAAGTCTAGGTCTGTTCTATGGCTTATGTTCATACTCCGGTCTAGAGAGGCCTGCTCGCCGTCTCTGTTCAGCTAGTCAACTTTTTATTATGCTTCACCCATGTTCCATCAGACTGACCAGCAGCTTGTTAAGTCTGTCTGTTCTATGGCTTTGTTCAGACTCCGGCCTAAGAGGCCTGGTCACCGTCCTCTGTTCCAGCTAGTACACTTTTTATTATGCTTCAGCCCTGTGCCATCAGGACTAACAGTCCAGCTTGTTAAGTCTGTTCTGTTCTATGGCTTATGGTCAGACCCGGCCAGAGAGGCTGGTCACCGTCTCTGTTCAGCTAGTACACTTTTTATTATGCTTCAGCCTGTTTCCATCAGGACTAACCAGCAGCTTGTTAAGTTCTGGTCTGTTCTATGGATTATGTTCAGCACTCCGGCCTAAGAGGCCTGGTCACCGTCTCTGTTCAGTAGTACAACTTTTTTATTATGCTCAGCCCCTGTTTCCATCAGGACTAACAAGCGCTTGTTAGTCTGTTCTTTTCTATGGCTTATTTCAGACTCCGGCTGAGAGGCCCTGGTCACCGTCTCTGTTCGACTAGTACCCTTTTTTTATGCTTCAGCCCTGTTCAAAAAAAAAAAAAAATCAGCACTAACCAGGGCAGCTTTTAAGTCGGTCTGTTTCTGATGGTCTTATGTTTCAGACTCGGCCTAGAGAGGCCTTGTCACCCGTCTCTGTTCAGCTTGTACATCTCCTTGCCATCCTGTCATTTGCCAAGACGGAGAGGCATGTTCGCTAAAAGACCTTGGCCCATCTGTAAACGCCTTAAGGAAGTGCCCAAATAGGAGTATGACTAAAATCCAAAATCTTTATGCTTGACCTACTTTCACCATGTTTGGCCATCTAACAGGTTGGGCCAATTCCATTTCAATTCAGAAAATGAAACAATTCCAATTCCACCTTTCATATTAAAGAGCATTGAGCTAAACTGAAATAGTCATGTATTTACCGAATTGCCTGGATTTAAAATGGATTTGACCCCATCCTGAGATCCTAGTAATTTATCCTAACCTAATGAATGGATGATATAGGCTAGGCCCACACGCTTATTGTAACATGGTACACCGTCGGGGGGGCCCCCCCCCCCCCCCTTTTTTGGTTTTCTTTTCCCCCCCGGTTTCCCCCCCCCCCCCCCCCCCCCCCCCTTCCCTCGGGAGTTGGCAACTCAGAACCAGCATGACAGTGGAATAGCTAGACATTCATCATTTCTCTGTGTATTTCCCGGAGACATTATTCTCGTGTAAAACAACAAGGTAACTGCGCAAATAAGGAACAATATTATGAAGGTGTTAAATGGGCGTGGGGCCACCATGAGCATCAGAACATCTTTCAATGCCCTTGGCATAGATTCTACAAGGTGTCTGGGGACCTACGTTGCCGGGGACGCGACAGTTTCTTCCACAAGAAATACCATCATTTGGTGTTTGTTTGATGGGTGGGGAAAAATCTGTCTCAGAATCTCTCAAGAATCTCCCCATAGTATTGAAGTCTGGGTTGCGATCTGGGGAATGACAACACACACTAATTTAAATCACCTAAACGCTTTCTTTGAGACCCCTCTTTTCAATACGAAAATCTCTTCTAGTCATGGGCAGAAAGATAATGTCAACTGGGGCAGTTTTCTACATGACCTTAAGCATGATGGGATTGTTAATTGCTTAGATAACTCATATTCCTTGGCTATCTCTCATGTACCTCAAATGTTTCCTTTATTTAGTCATTTACCTGTATATCTCAGTAGCTGGATATCATAGGGGTGCTGATACAGCTGACACACATCATACTACCAAACTTACTTATGACGATTTATTTACACACCGCCACTCAAGGCGATGCTGATGTGAGTTATTATCCTGCGTCCAAATGGCCTACAGAGTGCACTACTTTGACTAGAGGCCCTATAGGCCCTGGTCAAAAGTATGTCACTAAATAGGGAATAGGGTGTCAATTTGGGCTGCAGGCATTGTCGGTGTGTGCTTCATCTGCCACCATCTGCATCACTGATGAAGAGGTTTAGATTTTCTTTCCCACATTAAAAACACCACTGACACACATTTCATCAAACTATGGAGGGCTGTATAGCTGGCTACAGCTGAGTTATTCTTGAAAACTATAGGCTACGCACACGGGCAGACAGATCAGACCGATGACACAGGGTTTGGTGAGGAGGGGGTCGGGATGGAAGAGGGTAAGGATTGAGGAGAGTTAGGGACGAGCAATACCAGCACACCTTAGTATACAAGTGCAGGACAATCTTTCTACGACAAATAAAGGTTACAGACTGCAGCTTTAACATGCACTTTTCCAGTGTTTACTGTTAAATAGACTTTCTTACAGAACCTTTTTCCACAAAAAAAGAGACCGGACACATTGTCATGGATCATTTCTCTCCAGCACATGCGGGCAGCAGTCCCAAGAGAAGACCCTGCTTCTGCGAGGGAGGCGCTGCCCGTTAGCGAACTATTTATTTACAATTCCAAAATACAGGAAGAAGTTTCATCTTCAATACAGAAGATCATCATTCTCTCTAGCTTTTTCATCACATCAATTCACCCATCCCCGTTCTTTCAGTCTTATGGTGTTCCACTTCCCAAACATGCATATATACTGCAGGAAACACGACATTCTACATTCAGTATCTTTTCTCTTCACCAACTCCTTTAGAGGAAGTTCAGTATTTTAGGAGCTAGCGGTGGCTAAAGTTTGACTGAATTTTGTAGTGGTTGTTTAAAAAAACCCTGAAGCATTGATACTTTTCTTCTGGCCCTAGACTACATTCAGGATGAGGACATCTGACAAAGTTTTGTAAATAGTGACTTCCCTTTAAGTTAACTGTTAACATATTCAAACGTTGTTCGCTAGATTGTGTATTCAGTATTTGGTGTTCTACCATAGGTTCTATAGGGTGCCGATCTGGGTGCAGTTGGTTAGTCTATATGAGGGGGTATCCTGCCAAGTAATCTATTACAAGGATTCCAAATTCCCCTAACTTTCCCAAAATTCCAAAAAAAGTTTTCAACAGGTCATTGGGAGTCAGGATGCCCTGCTTTTTTCCTAATGATTTACAGAACTTTCTGGATACACTGGAAATTTTTAAAAGTTCCCAGAATTTTCCAACCATAAATATGAAGGAACCTATATAATTAAATCTTCACCTTATCAGGTCGGGTGGGGGACAGGAACACTTGTCTGAAACTCTAGTCCTTTACAGGTTAGAATGATTCATCTAGATAGAGTATTCCTATTCACCATTTCTTTCCCTGTAATAATATGGCTTACAGAAATGAAGGTTCGGGTCCATCAACTTCGTATTTGTTGCGTTTGACATCATGGCGGCTGATTCGAAGGCCGTGTGTAACGTCAGTAAATGTTGCTAAAGTTCCATAGGATAAGTAACTACATGTATGTAAGTTACTATTTACATGATTAGTTCCATTGGATAATTAACTACATGTATGTAAGTTTACATTTTAAATGATTAGTTCCATAGGATAAGTACTACATGTATGTAAGGTACTATTTAAATGAATTAGTCACCACACATAACTGTAAATGGACTATGAAGTGCTAGAAAGCGGTGCGTGGTCAAAGGTTCCGTCCCAAATGGACCCTATTCCTATATAGTGCACTACTTTGACCAGATCCATATGACCGTGATCAAAGTAGTACACTATATAGGGGCCAAGATGCCCATTTGGACACTACAAGCACTCTCAAGGGAAAGGTCTTCTCCCTGTACGTAGTGTCACTATACAGGAATAGGGTTGCCATCTGAAACAAGCCAATAACTCTCAACAGTCGGTAGACTGGAGTTAGTACACCCTACATCCCCATCCCAGAGGTTCGTCCAAAGGCCATTATTCTCTAGATGGTGTTCTAGCATTTGCACTCAATGTTCTAGCGCCGTTGCATCTCAATGTTCTAGCGCGTTGCACTCAATTTTCTAGCGCGTTGCACTCAATGTTTCTAGCCTTTGCACTCAATTGTTCTAGCGCTTTTGCACTCATGTTCTAGCGCTTTTTGACTCCTATTTTATAATTTATTTCTCTCTTCACATCATTCAGTCAGTCACATACACACACAGTCAACACCACTGCCTTGATCAACTCAAGTGTTGAACGTTTCAAGTCAAATACTCTATTCCCTCATGTAATACATACGGGCGAAGAAATAATTAACACACGTCCAAGTCACTATCTCAAAGATGGAAAAAGGCCTTATTTGTTTTAAATAGCGTTGCATGAAACATCTGGTGAATTTCCTTCCCATTTCAGAATGCTAGACGTTATCTAAATATAGTCCAGTGGTAGTATGCCTATAGATATAGCCCTTATGCTGATCAACTGACTCCAGTCCTCACCCGCTACAGATGTCTTCACTTGGTCTAACGTCCCCATGGACCTCACCTTCCTCCCCAAAGTGTGCCCTTTGTTCACTTCCCTTCACGATTAAAAGGAAATGACTGGTATAGAAATATGGTGGAAACTGACTATCCTGTCTCCGAACAACCCACTGCTATTAGATTGTGGGAAGTAGTGACGAGTGCAGCATTTGTCAGAAGAAAGTAATATTGGGACCTCTTTTAGATCTGGCCATAAAGCCAATGGAGGACGAGACTCAAAGCCCCCTCGTTGGGTTATAGTAGGAATGCAGAAATATAATTATAATAATATAGACAGTAACTGACAGTTTTTAGGTCATCAGCTCATTCACACAAATGAGGCTCCTACAGCCCGTGATTAACGCGGCTGGGATTGCTATATAAAAGCAGGCGACAGGCATTCAGTTACTGTTCCATTGAATTAGAATGGGCAAACGAGTGACCTTGCGACGTTGAGGCGTGGTATATTTTGGTGCCCAAGGTTACTCCAGATCCAGTATCTCATCATTCTCCCTCCTGGCTTTTCAAAAACACATGACAGTCTGGGTTACCGAGATGGCCGACAACAAAAACTTCCAGTCAGTGGCAGTCCCGGGGGAAAACATCTCGTTGATGAGAGAGGTCAAAGGAGAACGCTAGAGTGGTGCAAGTAACAGGGCCACAGACAGACAGATAACGGAGCAGTAACAACATGGTGTGCGAACAGCATCTCAGAAACACCACTTGTCGGTCCTTGTCACGATGGCTATTGGCACAGACGACACACCGGAATCCACGCCTATCAGCTAAAACACCAGAGCAGCTCCAGTGGGCACGCACTTCCAACCAACACTGGTACAATTGAGATGGAACAACATCGCCTGGTTACAAATCCCGTTTCCTGTTGGCGTCAAGCTGATGGGAGATCAGAATTTGTCGTATGCAGCATGAGTCCTGACTCATCCTGCCTGGTGTCAACGGTAAACAGGCTGGTGGCGGTGGTGTACTGGTGTGGTTAATGTTTCTGGCACACCTTAGGTCCTTGATACCATTTGCGAAAAATAAACGTTTCCGCACTTTTGTAGAATCCATGCCCCAAAGAATTCAGGCATGTTCTGGATGCAAAGGGAGTCTGACCCGGTACTCAGATTGGGTGTAACCGATAAAACTGGCCAGTGAGTGTATATTTTGATTTAAAGTGCCATATACAGTATGCCTATAATAAACTATGTGAAAGATGGGAATTGTTCTCCTATGTGAGGGGGATAGAGGAGGTCGGTGTAATGGGACGCAGCTTTTGGCAACTAAAAAACAAAACTTCACACTTTTGCTACCCTTACACTTTGGAAGGTGACTCTTAACCTAATTCTCCTAACTGCTTACGGCAATTCTCTAACCTGCTGCTTCAGTTTCTAACCTGCTGGTAAGGTGAATTTTTGACAAAACTGTATCTCTTCTAGTCAAAACCTAGGGGAGGGGCTTTTATTTTCCTGTTAGTTTAGAAGGTCGAGGTCAAATGGTCAGAGGTTGGGGTTCTTGTGTGGTGGTATAGAGTGGGGATAGAGGGGGAAACTTGCCCAAGATAGAGCTGAGCTTCTCTAGTACTCTCTATGGGGGTGGTTCCTGGGGACATTTGAGTGAGTCGCACCTCCCTCTCTACTTCTCTCCGTCTCGTGTGCAGTCTTCTCTCGTACTGGCGCTGGTGATGACGTATTTGAGAACTCGTAACGGACTCAGCTGATGCAGTGGAGGGCATCTGATAGATGATCCGCCTGGATCACCCTTAAAGAACTCCCGTCCGCCCCCAATCCTGTAACACAGTCCGGAACGCCTCCCCTAACACCCGAGATGTGCGCCCCCCAGTGGCCGACGCCGCCTACTACACTCGCTTCCAACCCCCTAGCGCTCCTGGACCCCGGCAGATGGACCCGCTAGGCCTCCTGTGGTGGTATGAGGAGGGTCCTTAACAGACATCAGCGGATGGGTGGCGGCGGCGGCAATGGCCCCAGCAAGCGCCCCGGAGGTGACGTGAGATGAAGGGTTGTACTGTCTCCCTGTGGGGGTTGAGCAGCTCCTGGAGGTACTCGTAGTCATGAAGTGGAGGAGCCTGGAAGGGACCCTTTCATGGTCAGCTGCGTTGTGTCGGATCGTTCTAAGGCCCCGGGGCCCTCACGCCTCCATATGGAGCCCACGCAGTCGAACGGCCCCACGCGGAAATGGGGATTGTACATCTGCCTACGCTGCTTCACCACTAGGGGGGCAGAGAGAGAGTTTAGAACGAAAAAGGAACAGGATGTTTGAAAACACACTGGAGCTTTTAAAGTACACAACAGACAGAAGAGGTAAGGTCCGCCTAGAGGAGGAAAAGGGGATAAGAGGAAGTTTCAGCTAGAGGAGAAAAAAGGGAGAGGAAGAGGAAGTTCATCAGCCTAGAGGGAAAAGGGAGAGGAGAGGAAGTTCAGCCTAGAGGAGGCAAAAGGGAGAGGACTAGGAAGTTCAGCCTAGAGGCGGGAAAAGGCAGATGAGAGGAAGTTCAGCCTAGAGGAGGAAAAGGGAGAGATAGGAAGTTCAAGCCTAGCGGAGGAAAAAGGAAGAGGAGAGGAAGTTCAGCCTAGAAGAAAAGGAAGAGGAGAGGAAGTTCAGCCTAGAAGAAGGGAAAAAAAGGAGAGGAAGGTCAGCCTAGAGGAGTGAAAAGGAGAGGAAGTTCAGCCTAGAGGAGGAAAAGGAGAGGAGAGCCGTTCAGCCTAGATGAGGAAAAGGAAGAGGAGAGGAAGTTTCAGCCTAGAGAGGAAAGGAAGGAGGGGAGGAAGTTTTCAGCCTAGAGGAGTAAAAGGAAGAGGAGAGTAAGTTCAGCCTAGAGGAGGAAAGGAGAAGGAAGGAAGGTTCAGCCTAGAGGAGGAAAAAGGAGAGGAAGGAGTTCAGCTAGAGGAGGAAAAGGAATAGGAGAGGAATTTCAGCCTAGAAAGGAAAAGGAAGGGGGAAGGAAGTTCACAGCCTAGAGAGGAAAAGGAAGAGTAGAGGAAGTTCAGCCTAGAAGAAAAGAAACTGAGAGGAAGTTCAGCCTAGAAGAAAGGAAGAGAGAGGAAAATTTCAGCTAGAAGAAAGGATAGAGGATAGGAAGTTCAGCCTAGAGGAAAGAAGAGGAAAGGAAATTCAGCCTTAGGAAGACAAGGAACGAGGCGGAACAGTTCAGCGTAGAAGAAGGAAGAGGACAGGTCAGCCAGAGGAAAAGGAGAGGAAGAAAAGAACAGGTGTGGGGCAACGACCAGAGAAGAAAATAATAGTTTGAAAGGAAAAGGAGTATACCACATCTAGTCAAACACAGAGATATTAGGCTTTTAATTGAGGGATACAGTCTGGGACACACCAATCAAGGGATATCCCCACTGCAGCCAGTCAGAATGAGAGTAACCAGTCTCTAAAGGAAAGCTACTTAGAAAGTAAAGGAAATGGGAGCTATGGCCAATTCAGACACCAGAAGTTCAAAGACGTCCATCCCGTCCCAAGTGACCAGCGTAGGAGACCATGGCCACAGCTTGGCTGGACACACTGGGCCTGGTACAGGTTGCTATGGAAACACCAATCACCATGGACCAGCTGCGTGTGAGCAGCAGTGTTAATGCTATACACTTGAGGGAGCAGGATCGAACACACCCTGCAAACGCGTCGACTTAATGACACCTCGACAGTATGTGGTGTTCCGAGCCCCTTGAGTTAGTGACTGCTAACACTCACACTGATCTAAGGCCGTTTTTACTTTTCGCCCATACAAGGTCCGAGTGTGTGTGATATGACTAATGTAGCTGACCTATATCTGTGCCTACTAGCAACTTCAACAGGTGCCTGCTCCTAATGCGGCACCCCAGTCCAGTCTCAGAGCTCCCCATAGTGCACTGTAGCAGCTATATAAAGAGTTGGGAGGTGCCTATACATATTTCAGACAGAGAAGCGGGATTGTCTACTGTTCTCATTAATGATATCAGGGAGTCTGACGCCTGCAGATATCTCCAGTGTTTATCAGGTGACATCCTGTATTTGGAACACACACACACACACAGTCGCCTTTAGATTTCAGACTCTCACATTTTCACAACCCCACACATCAAAACATCTGTGTCTTAAACCATTCACTTGTTTTATATCAACAATCAGTGTTTTTTTTGCTTATAATGAGAGCCTGCAACTACTAGTTTCAGCACACAAACTAATAACATGCCAACCACATTCGACAGAAAACCGTTTCATCAGATGAACGAGACAGAAGTGCCAATGTTATTTGGCTAGTCAGCAATATATAGTAAAGGAGCTAACAATTAAAAAATGTGCTTTGATATATTTCTGTTTATCATAAACCAGGTTTCCATCACCTTTTAATGTCCGATAAAACATTTCATGACAGAGGCGTTGGAAAGAGACAAACTTCCCAAACGTTGATAAAACGCTAGACTTCTCAACTTTGATAAACACGGCTAGACAAGGTGGAATCTTGTGTGTCTGTAAAATGACTTCTGCCAGAAATGTTGATGGAACGCTTAGGTGCAAATATTGATATAATAACCATCATATTGAAGTATACTTTGGAGTCACGTGATGACATGTGTGGTCCTCTCACTAACACTCGTTAGGAAAGCATGCAGTTCATTAGGTACAGATGAAATAAGTGATGAACTTCACAGGGTGGGAAGTGCCAGTGATGAGCTTGATGCTCCTTTTCAATATTTATTTTCTTAACATTTATTTTATCAGAGTCAGTACTGAGACCAAGGTCTGTTTTCGATGTGCCTTGAAATACAGAAATTACAGAAAAAAACACATGAATATAGATACAAAATGCAAGTAGAAAGAACAACATGGTCATAAAAAACAACACAATCATTAATTAGTGTCTCATCGCTTTCTTCTGAATTGCCATGGAGGCACCAGAAAATCACATTCATCATTAATTAGGCTCTCAATCAGCTTTCTGAATTGCCGTGGAGGCACCAGAACATCACATTCATCATTAATTATGCCTCAATCAGCTTTCTGAATTGCATGGAGGCACCAGAACATCAAATTCATCATTATTAGGTCCTCATCCTTTCTGAATTGCCGTGGAGGCACCAGAACATCACATTCATCTTATTAGTTCCTCAATCAGCTTTCTGAATTGCCATGGAGGCACCAGAACATCACATTCAACAGCATTTTGAAGATTTTTGCACCTCATTTGTGGAACAAACAAAAGCTGATTTACCTAACTCTGTATGAGACCAAAGGAATTTCCAGAGTTAACCATCCTGAGACCAGGGTGTGGTACAAGCATGTCTAAAGTTTAGTGAAGATGTTAGGTAACAGCGGGACTTTTTGTAAAAGGGCTTAGAAATGAATAAACATAGCAATGTATCAACCTACGTGACATCAGAAGAATGCAGCGATGAGCACTAAAATTGTCACCCGTAATAAAGCGCAGTGCGCCATGACAAACTGCATCTAACGGCTTCAATGAAGTGGCAGCTGCGTTCATACAGATGATGTCGCCATAGTCTACTTGCGATGAACGTCAACTGAATAACCTGCTTTCTGCTATTTAGCGAGAGGCAGGACCTATTTCTACAGAAGACCATTTTTATTCTCAGATTTTTTACTATCAATATTCTTTTAAAAGACAGCTTTCATCTATCCAGATGCAGATATTTGTAAGCAGGGACGCAATCAATAAGGACACCATCCAAAATACATGCTTAATCAGAGCTATTTTATATATGTGCTCCAGAGAACAACATGTGCTTAGTTTGACCTGCATTCAATACTAATGTCAGGTCAATAAAGTTTCTGTAATACAATGAAGGCAGACTGTAGTTCAGAGAGTACTGGTCAACCGTGGGGGAAATGGCATAAACAACTGTATTAAACGTAAAAGTACAGGACCACAGATCACACCCTGCGGGACACCTTTGTAATATCCAGGAAACCTGATACACATGAGTTCTATCTGTTAAGTAATTTTTAAACCAGTTACATGCAGGCTGGTCTAGGCCAATTGAGGAAAGCCTCCGAATTGGCAGTGAGTGATCAACAGTATCGAAAGGTCAATGAAGATGTCAATGTTGCCTTTTAGCTATAGAGTTAACCACATCAAGGAGGGATGCAGCAGAGATAGTGCTATGACCGTTCTAAACTGATGTACATTTAGAATACATTCTCAAGATAAGAAAGATCTTAGCTGAGAGTGAATCAGGATTCTAATAGTTTAGCAAGACAGTTCTGAAATAGCGCAATTATTATTTAGGTCACAAGGACATACTGGCGGGTCTTATTCTGGTGACATGATGACGATGCTTGGCTGCTCCGAGTATCCATAGCAACAGCTCAGCTTGGGCTGCTCTACTCAATGCAGAGACAGGAGATACAGTTAGCTGTTAGCTACTTTTCTCACTCAATACTCTTGAGTTTTAATCGAGTATAATTATTTTCTGTCAAATAATCCCTCCTGTTTTATATTTGTGATGAAACACTTCTGACACCATGTTATGATATTAGCCAGATATCACTAACGTTTGATTGCGGAGGCATTTGCTCGTGCTCTGCTGCGTAGTTCAGTGATATCTGGCTAATATCATAACATGGTGTCAGAAGTGTTTCATCACCAAATATAAAACAGGAGGGATTATTTGACAGAAAATAATTATACTCCGATAAAACTCAAGGATTATTGAGTGAGGAAAAGTAGCTAACAGCTAACTGCTATCTCATGTCTCTGCATTGAGTAGAGCAGCCCAAGCTGAGCTGTTGCTATGGATACTCGGAGCAGCCAAGCATCGATCATCATGTCACCAGAATAAGACCCGCCAGTATGTCCTTGTGACCTAAATAATAATTGCGCTATTTCAGAACTGTCTTGCTAAACTATTAGAATCCTTGATTCATTCTCAGCTAAGATCTTTCTTATCTTTGAAATGTATTCTAAATGTACATCAGTTTTAGACCAGGTCATAGCACTATCTCTGCTGCATCCCTCCTTGATGTGGTTAACTCTATAGCTAAAAGGCAACATTGACATCTTCATTGACCTTTCGATACTGTTGATCACTCACTGCCAATTCGGAGGCTTTCCTCAATTGGCCTAGACCAGCCTGCATGTAACTGGTTTAAAAATTACTTAACAGATAGAACTCCATGTGTATCAGGTTTCCTGGATATTACAAAAGGTGTCCCGCAGGGGTTGATTCTGGGTCCTGTACTTTTTACTGTTTAATACAGTTGTTTATGCCATTTCCCCCACGGTTGACCAGGTACTCTCTGAACTACAGTCTGCCTTCATTGTATTACAGAAACTTTATTGACCTGACATTAGTATTGAATGCAGGTCAAACTAAGCACATGTTGTTCTCTGGAGCACATATATAAAAATAGCTCTGATTTAAGCATGTATTTTGGATGGTGTCCTTATTGATTGTGTCCCTGCTTACAAATATCTGGGCATCTGGAGAGATGAAAGCTGTCTTTTAAAAAGCATATTGATAGTAAAAAATCTGAGAATAAAAATGGTCTTCTGTAGAAATAGGTCCTGCCTCTCGCTAAATAGCAGAAAGCAGGTTATTCAGTTGACGTTCCTATCGCAAGTAGACTATGGCGACATCATCTGTATGAACGCAGCTGCCACTTCATTGAAGCCGTTAGATGCAGTTTGTCATGGCGCACTGCGCTTTATTACAGGTGACAGTTTTAGTACTCATCGCTGCATTCTTCTGATGTCACGTAGGTTGATACATTGCTATGTTTATTCATTTCTAAAGCCCTTTTACAAAAAGTCCCCGCTGTACCTAACATCTTCACTAAACTTTAGACATGCTTGTTACCACACCTGGTCTCAGGGATGGTTAACTCTGGAAATTCCTTTGGTCTCTACAGAGTTAGGTAAATCAGCTTTTAGTTTGTTCCACAAATGAGGTGCAAAAATCTTCAAAATGTTGTTGAATGTGATGTTCTGGTGCCTCCATGGCAATTCAGAAAGCTGATTGAGGACCTAATTAATGATGAATGTGATGTTCTGGTGCCTCCACGGCAATTCAGAAAGCTGATTGAGGACCTAATTAATGATGAATTTGATGTTCTGGTGCCTCCATGGCAATTCAGAAAGCTGATTGAGGACCTAATTAATGATGAATGTGATGTTCTGGTGCCTCCACGGCAATTCAGAAAGCTGATTGAGGACCTAATTAATGATGAATGTGATGTTCTGGTGCCTCCATGGCAATTCAGAAAGCTGATTGAGGACCTAATTAATGATTGTGTTTGTTTTTTATGACCATGTTGTTCTTTCTACTTGCATTTTGTATCTATATTCATGTGTTTTTTTCTGTAATTTCTGTATTTCAAGGCACATCGGTAAAACAGACCTTGGTCTCAGTATGACTCTGATAAAATAAATGTTAAAGAAAATAAAATATTGAAAAGGAGCATCAAGCTCATCACTGTGCACTTTCCCCACCCTGTGAAGTTCATCACTTATTTCATCTGTAGCCTAATGAACTGCATGCTTTCCTAACGAGTGTTAGTGAGAGGACCACACATGTCATCACGTGACTCCAAGTTTACTTCAATATGATGGTTATTATATCAATATTTGCACCTAAGCGTTTCCATCACCATTTCTGGCAGAAGTCATTTTACAGACACAAAGATTCCACCTTGTCTAGCGTGTTTTATCAACGTTTGAGAAGTCTAGCGTGTTTTATCAACGTTTGGGAAGTTTGTGCTCTTTCCAACAGGCCTGTCATGAAATGTTTTATCGGACATTAAAAGGTTGGATGGAAACCTGGTTTATGATAAACAGAAATATATCAAAGCACATTTTTTTAAATTGTTAGCTCATTTACTTATATGCTGCTAGCCAAATAACATTGCACTTCTGTCTGTCATCTGATGAAAGCGGTTTTCTGTCGAATGTGTTGCAGTTATGTATTTTGTGTGATGAAAAACTAGAGTTGCACGCTCTATTAAAGCAAAAAAAACACTGATTTTTGATATAAAACAAAGGTGAAATGGTTTAAGACGCAGATGTTTTGATGGTGTGGGTTTTGAAAATGTGGAGTTCTGAAAGCTAAATGCGACTGTGTGTGTGTGTGTGTTCACACTACAGTGATGTCACCTGATAAACACTGTAGATATCTGCAGCGTCAGACTCCCTGATACATTAATAGAACAGTAATCCCTTCTCTGTCTGAATATGTATAGCACCTCCCCACAACTCTTTATATACTGCTACAGGACACTAGGGGGAGCTCTGAGACTGGACTGGGGGTGCCCATTAGGAGCAGCACCTGGGTAGAAGTTGCTAGTAGGCACAGATATAGGATCAGCTTACATTAGTCATATCCTATCCTTGACCTTTAGGGCAGGAAAAGTAAAACTGGCCTTAGATCAGTGTTGAGTGTTAGCATCATCTAACTAAAGGGGCATCGGAACACACATCTGTGAGTGTCATTAGTCGACCGGTTTGCAGGTGTGTGTTTACATCCTGCTCCCTCAAGTGTATAGCATTAACATCTGCTGGCTCACACACATCTGGCCATGGTGATTGGTGTTTCCATAGCAACCTGACCAGGGCCAGGTGTGCCAGCCAGCTGTGCCATTGGTCCTCCGGCTGGGTCACTAGGGACGGGATTGGACGCTTTGAACTTTCTGGTGTTCTGAATTCCATTAAGCCCCATTTCCTTTTACTTTCCTAAGTAGTGTTTCCTTTAGAGACTGGTTTCATCTCATTCTGATTGGCTGCAGTGGGGAATCCCTTGATGGTGTGTCCCAACTGTATCCCTCATTAAAAGCCTAATATCTCTGTTTTGACTAGATGTGGTACTCTTTTCCTTTCAACTATTATTTTCTTCTCTGTCCTCCCATCACCTGTTCTTTCTTCCTCTCCCTTTTCCTCTAGGCTGACCTTCCTCTTCCTTTTCTTCTAGGCTGAACTTCCTCTCCTCTTCCTTTTCTTCTAGGCTGAACTTCCTCTCCTCTTCCTTTTCCTCCTCTAGGCTGAACTTCCTCTCCTCTTCCTTTTCTTCTAGGCTGAACTTCCTCTCCTCTTCCTTTTCTTCTAGGCTGAACTTCCTCTCCTCTTCCTTTTCTTCTAGGCTGAACTTCCTCTCCTCTTCCTTTTCCTCTTCTAGGCTGAACTTCCTCTCCTCTTCCTTTTCCTCTTCTAGGCTGAACTTCCTCTCCTCTTCCTTTTCCTCCTCTAGGCTGAACTTCCTCTCCTCTTCCTTTTCCTCCTCTAGGCTGAACTTCCTCTCCTCTTCCTTTTCCTCCTCTAGGCTGAACTTCCTCTCCTCTTCCTTTTCCTCCTCTAGGCTGAACTTCCTCGCCTCTTCCTTTTCCTCCTCTAGGCTGAACTTCCTCGCCTCTTCCTTTTCCTCCTCTAGGCTGAACTTCCTCGCCTCTCCCTTTTCCTCCTCTAGGCTGAACTTCCTCTCCTTTTCCTCCTCTAGGCTGACCTTCCTCTCCTCTTCCTTTTCTTCTAGGCTGAACTTCCTCTCCTCTTCCATTTCTTCTAGGCTGAACTTCCTCTCCTCTCCCTTTTCCTCCTCTAGGCTGAACTTCCTCTCCCTTTTCCTCCTCTAGGCTGAACTTCCTCTCCCTTTTCCTCCTCTAGGCTGAACTTCCTCTCCTCCCTTTTCCTCCTCTAGGCTGAACTTCCTCTCCCTTTTCCTCCTCTAGGCTGAACTTCCTCTCCTGCCTTTTCCTCCTCTAGGCTGAACTTCCTCTCCTCTCCCTTTCCTCCTCTAGGCTGACCTTCCTCTCTGTCTGGTTGTGTACTTTAAAAGCTCCAGTGTGTTTTCAACATCTGTTCCTTTTTCGTTCTAAACTCTCTCTCTCTCCCCCCTAGTGGTGAAGCAGCGTATGCAGATGTACAACTCCCCGTACCGCGGCGTGTCTGACTGCGTGGGCTCCATCTGGAGGCGCGAGGGCCCCGGGGCCTTCTACCGCTCCTACACAACGCAGCTGACCATGAACGTCCCCTTCCAGGCTCTCCACTTCATGACCTACGAGTACCTCCAGGAGCTGCTCAACCCCCACAGACAGTACAACCCCTCCTCTCACGTCATCTCCGGGGCGCTTGCTGGGGCCATTGCCGCCGCCGCCACCACCCCGCTGGATGTCTGTAAGACCCTCCTCAACACCCAGGAGGCCCTAGCGGTCCATGCCGAGGTCCCAGGAGCGCTGGGGGTTGGAGCGAGTGTAGGGACGGCGTCGGCCACTGGGGGGCGCCACATCTCGGGGTTAGGGGAGGCGTTCCGGACTGTGTACAGGATGGGGGGCGGGACGGCGTTCTTTAAGGGTGTCCAGGCCAGGATCATCTATCAGATGCCCTCCACTGCCATCAGCTGGTCCGTCTACGAGTTCTTCAAATACGTCATCACCAAGCGCCAGTACGAGAGAAGACTGCACCACCGAGACGGAGAGAAGTAGAGAGGGAGGGGCGACCTTCACTCAAAATGTCCCCCAAGGAACCCACCCCCATAGAGATGTACTAGAGAGCTCAGCTCCTATCTTTGGGCCAAGTTCCCCCTCTATCTAACTCTATAACCACCCCACAGTAACCCCACCTCTGACCATTTGACCTCTGACCTTCTAAACTAACCAGGAAATAAAAGCCCCTCCCCCTAGTGTTTTTGACTAGAAGAGATACAGCTTTTGTCAAAATTCACCTTACACAGCAGGTTTAGAACTTACGCAGCAGGTTAGGAGAATTGCCGTAGCAGTTTAGGAGAATTAGGTTAAGGTAAGGAAAAGTGTAAGGGTTAGCAAAAGTGAAGTTTTGTTTTTTGTTGCCAAAAGCTGTGTCCCATCTACACCTGACCTCCTCTTATCCCCTCACATAGGAGAACAAGTCCCCATCTTTCACATAGTTTATTATAGGCATACTGTATATGGCACTTTAAATCAAATATACACTCACTGGCCAGTTTATTAGGTACACCCATCTAGTACCGGGTCAGACTCCCTTTGCCTCCAGAACAGCCTGAATTCTTTGGGGCATGGATTCTACAAAGTGTCGGAAACGTTATTTTCTCAATTGGTATCAAGGGACCTAAGGTGTGCCAGGAAACATTCCCCACACCAGTACACCACCGCCACCAGCCTGTACCGTTGACACCAGGCAGGATGAGTCCATGGACTCATGCTGCATACGCCAAATTCTGACTCTGCCATCAGCTTGACGCAACAGGAACCGGGATTTGTCAGACCAGGCGATGTTGTTCCATTCCTCAATTGTACAGTGTTGGTGAAGGCGTGCCCACTGGAGCTGCTTCCTGTTGTTTTTAGCTGATAGGAGTGGATTCCGGTGTGGTCGTCTGCTGCAATAGCCCATCTGTGACAAGGACCGACAAGTTGTGTTCTGAGATGCTGTTCTGCACACCACTGTTGTACTGCTCCGTTATCTGTCTGTTTGTGGCCTGTTACCTTGCACCACTCTAGCCGTTCTCCTTTGACCTCTCTCATCAACGAGATGTTTTCCCCCGGGACTGCCACTGACTGGACGTTTTTTGTTTGTCGTGCCATTCTCGGTAAACCCTAGACTGTCATGTGTGAAAAGCCCAGGAGGGCAGACTGATGAGATACTGGATCTGGAGTACCTGGCACCAACAATCATACCACGCTCAACGTCGCTTAGGTCACTCGTTTTGCCCATTCTAACTTTCAATGGAACAGTAACTGAATGCCTGTCTGCCTGCTTTATATAGCAAGCCACAGCCGCGTTACTCACTGGCTGTAGGAGCCATCCATTTTGGTGAATGAGCTGATGTACCTAAAACTGTCCAGTTACTGTCTATATTATTATAATTATATTTCTGCATTTCCCTACTATAACCACTAGGGGGCTTTGAGTCTCGTCCTCCATTGGCTTTATGGACAGATCTAAAAGAGTCCCAATATCTACTTTCTCCTGCAAATGTGCACTCGTTCACTACTTCCCACAAATCTAATAGCATTGGGTTGGTGGAGACATGGACTAGTCAGTTTCCACCATATTTCTTATACCAGTCATTTCCTTTTAAATCAGTGAAGGGAAGTGAACAAGGGCACACTTTGGGAGGAAGGTGAGGTCATGGGGACGTAGACCAAGTGAAGACATCTGTATTGGGTGATGACTGGAGTCAGTGGATTCAGCATTAAGGATATATCTATAGTCACTACTACCACTGGACTATATTTAGATTAACGTCTAGCATTCTGAAATGGGAAGGAAATTCACCAGATTGTTTCATGCAACGCTATTTAAAACAATAACGGCCTTTTCCATCTTTGAGATAGTGACTTGGCTTGTGTTAATTATTTCTTCGCCTGTATGTATACATTGAGGAATATGAGTATTTTGACTTGAAATGTTCAACACATTGGAGTTGATCAAGGCAGTGGTGTTGACTGTGTGTGGATGTGACTGACTGAATGAGGAAGAGAGAAATAAATAAAATAGGAGTGCAAAGCGCTAGAACATTGAGTGCAAAGCGCTAGAACATTGAGTGCAAAGCGCTAGAACATTGAGTGCAACGCGCTAGAACATTGAGTGCAACGCGCTAGAACATTGAGTGCAACGCGCTAGAACATTGAGTGCAAAGTGCTAGGACACCATATAGAGAATAATGTGCCTTTTGGGACAGAACCTCTGGGGATGGGAGGAGGGTGTACTACACCTCCAGTCTACCAGACTGTTGAGAGTTATGGGCTTTGTTTCAGATGGCACCCTATTCCCTGTATAGTGCACTACTTACAGGGAGAAGACCTTTCCCTTGAGAGTGCGTGTAGTGTCCCAAATGGCATCTTGGCCCCTATATAGTGTACTACTTTTGATCACGGCTCATATGGATCTGGTCAAAAGTAGTGCACTATATAGGGAATAGGGTGCCATTTGGGACGGAACCTTCTGACCACGCACCGCTTTCTAGCACTTATAGTCATTTACAGTTATGTGTGGTGACTAATCATTTAAATAGTAACTTACATACATGTAGTTACTTATCCTATGGGAACTAATCATTTAAATAGTAACTTACATACATGTAGTTACTTATCCAATGGTAACTAATCATTTAAATAGTAACTTACATACATGTAGTTACTTATCCTATGGTAACTTTAGCAACATTTACTACGTACACACGGCCTTCGAATCAGCCGCCATGAGTCAAACGCACAAATACGAAGTCCTGCTGGACCCTAACCTTCATTTCTGAAGCCATATTATTACAGGAAAGAACATGTGTGAATAGGAATACTCTATCCTAGATGAACTCATTCTACCTGTAAAGGACTAGAGTTTCAGACAAGTGTTCTGCAACCGACCTGATAAGTGAAGATTTAATATATAGGTTCCTTCATATTATGGTTGGAAAATTCTGGGAACTTTTCAAAATTCTCAGTTTATCCAGAAATGTTCCTGTAATCATTAGGAAAAAAGCAGGGCATCCTGAATCCCCAATGACCTGTTGAAAACTTGGAATTTGGGGGAAGTTAGGGGAATTTTGGATCCTTGTAATAGATTACTTGGCAGGATATCCCCCTCATATAGACTAACCAACTGCCACCCAGATCGGCACCCTATAGAACCTATAGGTAGAAACAACAACATACTGAATACACAAGTAGCGAACAACGTTTTGAATATGTTAACAGTTAACTTAAAGGGGAAGTTCACTATTTTACAACTTTGTCAGATGGTTCCTCATCCTGAAAGTAGTCTATGGGCCAGAAGAAACGTATCAATGCTTCAGGGTTTTTTAAACAACCACTACAAAATTCAGTCAACTTTAGCCACCGCTAGCTCCTAAAATACTGAACTTCCCCTTTAAAGGAGTTGGTGAGAGAAAAGATAACTGAATGTAGAATGTGTGTTTCCTGCCGTATGCCATGTTTGGGAGTGGAAACCAAAGACTGAAAGAACGGGGGATGGGTGAATTTGATGTGATGAAAAGCTAGAGAAGAAGATTGATCTGTATTGAAAGAGAAACTTCTTCCTGTATTTTGTGAATTGTAAATAAATAGTCGCTAACGGGCAGCGCCTCGCAGAAGCAGGGTCTTCTCTTGGGACTGCTGCCCCCATGTGCTGGAGAGAAATGATCCATGACAATGTGTCCTGTCTCTTTTTTTGTGAAAATGTTCTGTAAGAAATGTCTGTTATTTTAACAGTAAAACACTGGAAAAGTGCATGTTAAAGCTGCAGTCTGTAACTTTATTTTGTCGTAGAAAGTATTGTCCTGCACTTTGTATACTAAGGTGGCTGGTATTGCTCGTCCCTAACTCTCCTCAATCCTTACCCCTCTTCCATCCCTACCCCTCCTCACAAACCCTGTGTCATCTGTCTGTCTGTCTGCCCGTGTGCGTAGGCCTATATTTTCAAGAATAACCTCAGCTGTAGCCAGCCTATACAGCCCTGTCCATAGTTTGATGAATTGTGTGTCAGTGGTGTTTTTAATGTGGGAAGAAAATCTAAACCCTCTTCATCAGTGATGCAGCTGGTGGCAGATGAAGCACACACAGACAATGCCTGCAGCCCAAATTGCACCCTATTCCCTATTTAGTGCACTACTTTTGACCAGGGCCTATAGGGCTCTAGTCAAAAGTAGTGCACTCTGTAGGGCCATTTGGGACGCAGGATAATAACTCACATCATCATAGCCTTGAGTGGATGGTGTGTAAATAACATCCGTCATAATTAAGTTTGGTAGTATGGCGTGTGTCAGCTGTATCAGCACCCCTATGATATCCAGCTACTGAGATATACAGGTAACTGACTAAATAAAGGAAACATTTGAGTACATGAGAGATAGAAAGTGAATATATGAGTTAATTAAGCAATTAACATCCCATCATGCTTAGGGTCATGTAGAAAACTGCCCAGTTGACCATTATTTTGTCTGCCATGACTAGAAGAGATTTTAGTGATTTGAAAGAGGGGTCTCAAAGAAGCGTAGGTGATTTAAATTAAGTGTGTGTGTCATTCCCCAGATCTCAACCCAATTCAATACTTATGGGAGATTCTTGAGAGATTCTGAGACAGCATTTTCCACCACCATCAACAAAACACCAAATGATGGTATTTCTGGTGGAAGAACTGTCGCGTCCCGGCAACGTAGGTCCAGACACTTGTAGAATCTATGCCAAGGTGCATTGAAGATGTTCTGATGGCTCATGGTGGCCCCACGCCCTATTAACACACTTCATAATATTGTTTCCTTTATTTTGGCAGTTACTTGTATGTTTTACACGAGAATAATGTCTCCTGGAAATACACAGAGAATGATGAATGTCTAGGCTATCCACTGTCATGCTGGTTCTGAGTTGCACCCCGAGAGACGACAGCCCGAGGTGTACCATGTTACAATAGCGTGTGGGGCCTAGCCTATATCATCCATTGCATTAGGTTAGGATAAAATTACTAGGATATCAGGGTTGGGGTCAAATCCATTTAAATTCCAGGCAATTCGGTAAATACACTGACATTTCAGTTCTGCTCAATGCTCTTTAATATGGAAAATGTGGAATTGGAATTTGTTTCATTTTCTGAATTGAAATGGAATTGGCCCCAACCCTGTTAGATGGCCAACATTGGTGAAGTAGGTCTAAGCATAAAGATTTATGATTTAGTCATACTCCTTATTTTTGTGCACTTCCCTTAAGGCGTTTACAGATGGGCCAAGGTCTTTTTAGCTAACATGCCTCTCCTGTCTTTGGCAAATGACAGGATTGGCAAGGAGTGTACAAGCTGAACAGAGACGGTGACCAGGCCTCTCTAGGCCGGAGTCTGAACATAAGCCATAGAACAGACCAGACTTAACAAGCTGCTGGTTAGTCCTGATGGAACAGGGCTGAAGCATAATAAAAAGTGTACTAGCTGAACAGAGACGGTGACCAGGCCTCTCTAGGCCGGAGTCTGAACATAAGCCATAGAACAGACCAGACTTAACAAGCTGCTTGTTAGTCCTGATGGAACAGGGCTGAAGCATAATAAAAAGTGTACTAGCTGAACAGAGACGGTGACCAGGCCTCTCTAGGCCGGAGTCTGAACATAAGCCATAGAACAGACCAGACTTAACAAGCTGCTGGTTAGTCCTGATGGAACAGGGCTGAAGCATAATAAAAAGTGTACTAGCTGAACAGAGACGGTGACCAGGCCTCTCTAGGCCGGAGTCTGACCATAAGCCATAGAACAGACCAGACTTAACAAGCTGCTGGTTAGTCCTGATGGAACAGGGCTGAAGCATAATAAAAAGTGTACTAGCTGAACAGAGACGGTGACCAGGCCTCTCTAGGCCGGAGTCTGAACATAAGCCATAGAACAGACCAGACTTAACAAGCTGCTGGTCAGTCCTGATGGAACAGGGCTGAAGCATAATAAAAAGTGTACTAGCTGAACAGAGACGGCGAGCAGGCCTCTCTAGACCGGAGTCTGAACATAAGCCATAGAACAGACCAGACTTAACAAGCTGCTGGTTAGTCCTGATGGAACAGGGCTGAAGCATAATAAAAAGTCCATCACTCAGATGGTTTTCATTCAACGGGTGGTTCTCATTTGAACCAAACACACAGAAATTCTTTACTTCATGACCTTAGGACTATAAGGTTCTGACATTTGAACCAGACACACAGCAATTCTTTACTTCATGACCTTAGGACTATAAGGTTCTGACATTTGAACCAAACACACAGCAATTCTTTACTTCATGACCTTAGGACTATAAGGTTCTGACATTTTGGTAAGAAATTAGTTATTTACAGAGTTGCTCTTTAGGTGGTCCTTTACATGTGAGATGTCAGATTGTTTAAAAAAATATATATATTTACAAAGAATTGTTTTTAACATTCTATCTGGGCAAACACCCTAACGTTGTGCCTGCAGGTTATGTCTGCAATCCAATCACACTGCAACATAGTTGTTTGTAGGGTTAAATACAGTGCATTCAGACCCGTTTCCTTTTACCACATTTTGTTAAAATACAGCCTTACTCTAAAGTTGATGAAATAAATGTTTTCCTCATCAAACCACACACAATACCCCATGATGACAAAGAGAAAACAGGCTTTGAGAAATTTGAGAAATGTTTTGAAAATAAAAAACAAATACCTTATTTACATAAGTGTTCAGACCCTTTGCTATGAGATTTGAAATTGAGCTCAGGTGCATCCTGTTTCCATTCATCATCTTTGAGATGTTTCTACAACTTGATTGGAGTCCACCTGTGCTAAATTCAATTGATTGGACATGATTTGGAAAGGACCACACCTGTCTATATAAGGTCCCACAGTTGTCAGTGCATGTCAGAGAAAAGACGAAGCCATGAGGTCGAAGGAATTGTCCGTAAAGTTCCAACACAGGATTGTGTCGAGGCACAGATAAAACAGAGGCCTCCATCATTCTTAAATGGAAGAAGTTTTGAACCACCAAGACTCTTCCTAGAGCTGGCTGCCCGGCCAAACTGAGCAATTGGAGGAGAAGGGCCTTGGTCAGGGAGGTGACCGAGAACCCGATGGTCACTCTGACAGAGCTCCAGAGTTCATCTTTGGAGATGGGAGAACCTTCCAGAAAGACAACCATCTCTGCAGCACTCCACCAATCAGGCCTTTATTATAGTGGCCAGACGGAAGTCACTCCTCAGTAGCCCGCTTGGAGTTTGCCAAAAGGAACCTAAAGGACTCTGACCATGAGAAACAAGATTCTCTGGTCTGATGAAACCAAGATTGAACTCTTTGACCTGAATGCCAAGTGTCACATCTGGAGGATGTTTTTGCTATGTCATTATGGGTTATTGTGTGTAGACTGATGAAGGGGGAAAAAACAATTTAATCAATTTTAGAATAAGGCTGTAATGTAACAAAATGTGGAAAAAGTCAAGGGGTCTCAATACTTTCAGTCTGTGTGTGTGTGTGTGTGTGTGTGTGTGTGTGTGTGTGTGTGTGTGTGTGTGTGTGTGTGTGTGTGTGTGTGTGTGTGTGTTATATACACTGAACAAAAATATAAACGGAACATGTAAAGTCTTGTTCCTATGTTTCATGAGCTGAAATAAAAGATCCCAGAAATGTTCTATACACACAAAAAGCTTATTTCTCTAATTTTGTGTACAAATTTGTTTACATCCCTGTTAGTGAGCATTTCTCCTTTGCTAAGATAATCCATCCACCTGACAGACGTGGCATATCAAGAAGCTGATTAATCAGTATGATCCTTACACAGGTGCACCTTGTGCTGGGGAAAATAAAATGCCACTGTGCAGTTTTGTCACAACTCAATACCACAGATGTCTCAAGTTTTGATGGAACATTCAATTGGCATGCTGACTGCAGGAATGTCCACTAGAACTGTTGCCGGATAATTGTATGTTAATTTCTCTACCATAAGCCGTCTCCAATGTTATTTTAGAGAATTTGGCAGTACGTCTAACCGGCCTCACAACCTCACACCACGTGTATCCACACCTGCACAGGACCTCTTCACCTGAGGGATCATCTGAAACCAGCCACCCGGACAGCTGATGAAACTGAGTATTTCTGTCTGTGATAAAGACCTTATGTTGGGAAAAACTCATTCTGATTGGCTATGCCTGGCTCCCAAGTGGGTGAGCCTATGGCTGCGCCCCTGCCCAGTCATGTGAAATGCATTAATTAGGGCCTAATGAATTTATTTAAATTGACTGATTTCCTTATATGAACTGTAACACAGTAAAATCTTTGAAATTGTTGCATGTTGCGTTTATAGTTTGGTTCAGTATACTTATTGAGGCATGAAAGAGGAAGACATCACTTTAAAAATACTCATCTCAAAAGCATACATTTTGCAGATAGAACGTTATAGTCCCAAATCCTTGATTATTTATATCGTGGGTTCTGGCCCTCTTTTTAAATTACTTCCATTTTTTTCACCACTTTTTCAGAAGAATGTCCATAACGTAAGCTGTTTATGGTAGAAACAAATACAGGTGCCTTAGAGCAGTGTTTCCTAAACTTGGTCCTGGGGCCCCCCTTGGGTGCATGTTTTGGTCTTTGCCCTAGCACTACACAACTGATTCAAAGAACCAACTCCTCATCAAGCTTTGATTGTTTGAGTCAGCTGAGTCGTGTTAGGGCATAAACCAAAACGTGCACCCGGGGGGGGCCTTCAGGACCGACTTTGAGAAACCCTGCCAATGAGCATGTTTAAGGCCCTTGGGAAAGACGTTGTTTTTGTCTTGTTTTATATTAATGCGAAAACCTCCATGGAAGGGTTATTTCACAAAAATTACAATCTTACCACATTTTATTGATAACTAGCAAGTAGTTTACTGACTTTGGGTGTCAGAGACCAGACTACTACATCAGTTTACTCATCCTGAGCTAAGCTTTAGCATTGTTGCTAGTTCTCCATAGGATTTAGTGTATTTGTCATGTTAGGGAACTATCACTTTAACAAATCTGCGATGAACATTAATTCATGTATTTGATGATGCGGTTAGAAAGAAGGGTATTATCTTTATTTAATCATGAAAAGTCTGTAGCCTACTTCTCTATTGAAATCATCTGTACCTTCTGTGCCAGACAGAACCTCATGGCTGAACCCAGGTTGACATTTCAGAGCCATAAGGTTCTATCTGAGATGGCACCCCCCTAAAAAAAACTGATTTACAAATGTTTTAGGATTTTGATACTCTGCATTTTAGGTAGCCTACCTTTTAAGGTGGTGCTATTAATGGGTTATGAAAGAATAACAAAACAGTTCTGGGATGTGAAAACTTGTCATGCTCCATATATCAGAACTATGCTTTGCGCACATAGATCCTTGTAGTCCCATGGTTTCAATTTGGCAAGAATAGTTAGTGTCACAAAAAAAGCTTTCAAATAGACGACAACATTTGTATGTTTTATTTTGGGGTGGGTTTAAGTGTCCTGTGTGATTCAGCCAGGCTGGGGTGCTAATCGGTTGCCACGTAACAATAATACAATGTTATTGTTAGCCTCGCGCATGTAAACGATGACAGTTGTGTTGGTCAGCTCTGGACGAATGATTCCCACCGACATTTCCCAGAAACGAGGTCTGTTTTGACCTAGAAAGTAGCATTGGGTGGTTATCGTGTAAGACCTAGATCAGAGAGGGGATAAATATTTAGATGTTTGCGGCTGATGAACGACCTAGCCTCGGCCCGGTTGGAGGTCCGCACCCGCGCCAAAGCCTGGTTCCCAGCACAAGAAACAGTCAAACTTGGATGACAAACTTGGCAAGGAGAAGAACACGAAAATGTTCAGCTGTTCGGATGTCTGAGACTGTCTGTAAACCATAGTGCCCATATTTAACGGCCTATAGACCTCTACTTTAGTCCGTTGTCTAGCCAGCCCTATATGTTGCGTTATGCCATAGCCGCATACACAACCTACATCCAGTGCTTAATTTGTAAATCATGAGGTACAGGAACAAAAAGTGAGTGCGAGAGGGGGGTGACCTGAGGAGCTCTGAGGTACCGGAACGCATGAGAAACTAATCTCCTTTATAATAATAAAACATTGCATGCATTTCACTACATTTTTATAGTGGCATAGAGCAGTAGTGTAGAGGCATTACAGAAGTTGCACACATGGGGAAAATGTTTAGTGGACTAGGGTCCGGGAAAATGTTTGCCTTTTATAAACGCATTTCATGCAACTGTACGTCCTTTTACATGACTGAATACTTTGGCATAATCTTTTTTAATGCTGCGTTCAAAACAACTTGGAACTCGGAACTGAAAATCTCATACTTACGCCTTCAGTGCATTCAAGACTACTGGGAAATCGAAAAAAAACTAGCACCAACTGGGCAAATTCATTTTGAACGGTCATCCAACTCGGAATTCCAAGTCTGGAAGCTAGAGCTCCGACTTTCCAACCTGAAGATCACTAACGTAATGATTTGACCTCGTTTTTCCCAGTTGTCTTGAAAGCACCATAATAGGCCCTACTGCACAAATGATCGAAATGACAGGCTACTTTGACACTGACAAACTGAGAATTAACGAAGAGGCAACTCGAATAAACTTTTTGATAGCTTTTATTATAATTTTTACATTGCAAAGGGTGAGAGAGAGAAAATGTAATGCCATAAGAGGTACCGGAACGAAACAGTCCAAAACCGAGAAATACCAGAACCTGTTCTGACAGGATCCAGCTCAAATTAAGCACTGCCGACATCCCATATCATCCAATGGTTAACTGCAGTCTTTAACTAACATTTCTTCTCTGCTTGGGGAATGTGATGACAGCAGTTGATTCTTCCTTCCTTCCCTGCCCCTCTTCCTCCTATCCCAGTTAAGATTGCGCGCGCGCTGTTTGGGCACGTCTTGGTGAAAACATGGCTTTGTTATATCGATGTTGACGAAGCGAGGAAGAGAGGTATATTGTGTGGGTGTGCGCGCGTCATTAACAGCTGCTAATGACGACGTACTTCAGTTTGGAAAGTGTGTGTGTGTGTGTGTGTGCGTGTGTGTGTGTGTGTGTGTGTGTGTGTGTGTGTGTGTGTGTGTGTGTGTGTGTGTGTGTGTGTGTGTGTAGGTAACCGCACTTACAGGTAAATACAGTAGGTGCGGGCGGTTCTGTTTGTAACTACCTCTAGTGGAGATGTTACTAAAGGCCCCGACGATTACGGTAATCAAACCAACCGCGGTACTGTAAAGCAACAACTGGAGGCGTGTCCTGTGTCTTCAACCCGCATCAGAAAGGGCTGTGCTGCGTCACAAATTACACCCTATTCCCAATATTGTGCACTACTTTTGATGAGAGCCCTGGCTACAATATAGGGAATAGGGTGCCAGGCCCTCCTTAGGGCGTGTTGTTTCACCCGTTCTCTTCAAAACCAAAGGCCAAGGCCCTATCCACTTCTCTTTCACTCTGAAAGACTCTAGTTTCCATACAGTTCTCTTCTGGTCAGAACTGATCTTAATAAGTGGCACCCAATCGGACACCTTTTGTCCAAAGACGGTCCAATTAAGAGAATTTGGCCCGATTCGAACCTTTCTGGAACCAGTCCCTTTTTTTTTGTAATTATTTGTGTGCCTGTCAACTATTGTTAATTGTAATGTTGTGTAAACTAGATTTCATGCATCTTTTTTGTGTGTCTTTCTTATTTTACGCATGCATATTTGTTTATTCTTAAAGTATTTTCTGACATTTCGACACACACTCACACACACAGCTGTATAGATTTAAAGAACAATAATGACTAATAAGTGTTTAATAGGTCTTAATCTGCCATCTGAGAGGAAAACACACAAACGGCTCCGGATGCGGTTGTGGTTAGGTTTAGTGTAAACAGTTTAGGGTCATGTGTAGAGAGAACCGCATAACCAAACTGTTTGCGTGTGTGTGTCACAATGTCAGAAAATATTTTAAGAATAATAGCATAGTTAGAAAAATATATGAATGGCGTAAAATAAAAAATATTCATCCATAAAAATCACATTTAAGCATTGGCTGCTTTAACTCTATGCCTATTGACAAAGCGTGTCAATAGCCTAATTGAAACCAACCTTTTCTGGTATTTTTCGATGGGTGTTGATGTCAAGTCAAAAACACAAACATTTGGGTAATTATTGTTTTATTGTATTGACATAAGGCTAAATTAACCTTCCCATTCCACTCATGGAGAATCGATTAGAATCTTAATTTTCCCATTTGTGTTGTTCTTCCTCGTGGTCACCGCTTCTCTTTATCTAAGTTCCATGTCACTCCAACACAGCAAGCTGCAGCTTGCTCTGGTCCTTTGAATTTGAGAGCCTCACACCACCATTGGGTATTCCAAACTACCAGCTCTCACAGTCTCACGTTAGAATTTGACGTTCATCAAAATGGTTACGGTTTGGGATAGGCTTAAAACAAAATTATCAAAAACAACTTTCTATTGCTGGATTCGAAATTGCATTCTTTGGAATCAGAGGCAGACGCTTACACAGCCGCCCGTCATTCCCATCCCAGAATGCCTAGCGAAACCTACTTGATGGTAACAGCGCTCACTGTTTGCTTTAGTGTTGCGGTTTCAACGTCATCTCCCGACGCCCTCATACCTGGATGGACGTCAAATACTGGCTTGTGTCACGGGTGTCCTGGCTGATTCTAAAACCGATGCAAATCAGAAACGTAAACTCTGCCGCAGCCAGCGACGAGGCTGCTAGCGTCCTGAGGCGACGCCATGCTGTCTCCAAATCTATTTACATACATCAAGTGGCTGGTCCCGCACTGTGACAGCAGGTATGCTCTATGGCTCTACTCCTGAAGCAGCGGTGGAGTGAGAACGCCAGCTAGACTCTAGTCTAGAACGTTGCTTATCAGTGGGTGACAAGCTCGAGGCCTCCTTTTGTTCACGTCTCAATGAATCCCCATTAGTAGCGCGAGAGCATTAGGGGAGTCCTGATTCGTTTAAATCTGTTTTGGGCCCAACAGGAGATTAGGGAGAGCATGGTTCCGATATAGAGCCCACGATAGGTTAATACAGTAGTCGAGTCGTTCCAAACCATCAGGGTTTATTTGATTATTTCGATTAAGGACAAATATAACCGAATAGGTACGCGCCTGATCGTTTGATGATGAGAAGGAGAGGACAGGAGGATGGAACTGGTTGAGTGTGTGGTTATGGAGTGAGCATCTCTTGCGACTCTGAGGGATAAGGGAAAGATGAAAACAAATTAAGCAAAGGAGGATGAGAGTTGTCAGAGAGCTTGGGAAAATAATTCTACAACAAGTGGATATTTGGAGTCAAAATCCTGTCATCAGCCCAAAAGTTCCCGTTGAATTATTCAGTTGGACTGTTCTTGTGGCCTGTAGCGCATAAACCGTGTATGATTGCTTGTGATTTTACAACTTCTTCTAATAGCCTATTATTGCAACACTGTTATTCAGTAGTAACAATATATACTAATAAATGCCTAATAACAATAATACCAATAATTATTATGTATTATTAGTATTATACTATTATTAGAGGGCGGCGCACAATTGGTCCAGCGTCGTCTGGATTTGGCCGGTGTATGGCCGTCATTGTAAATACGGATTTGTTCTTAACTGACTTGCCTAGTTAAATAAAGGTTACATTTAAAAAATAAAAATAAAACTTAGTAGCCTATAGGCCTACGTTTTAAGAATGTATCGATGGCCCATCGCTAGTTCCTGTTTTAACCAAACCTGTCCAATAGGCCCAGCGTTGATCTGAAATCTTGCTCAATTTATGTCGAGTATAGGAGCCTCTCCCCTCTCCTCCCTTCAAAATATGTCTCCGGAAGATTATGCTGCATGACAACTCTTCAACTATTCTCGCGCTCTGACGCTTTCCCACGGGGAGCTCACTTAAGCTAGGCCAACAGTGATCCTTCCTTTCCCAGTCCCTGTAACAGTGGAACGTCCCAAATGGAACCCTATTTCCAATATAATGCCCTATGGGTCCTGGTCAAAAGTAGTGCACTATTAAGGCAATATGGTGCAATTGGGAACGCATCGAGTGTGTTCATCTGATGCTTTAGTTTAGCTCTTTAGTAAATAAGAGATTCTCCCCCATCGTGCGTCCTAAATGACACCTTATTCCCTATATCGCCTAGTCCATTACTTTTGTCCAAGGCCCATGTAAAATATTGGACTAAATAAGGAATAGGGTGCCATTTGGGAGGTCTCCTCAGAGATTCTCCCCAGACCAGTATTTATGGCGCTCATCGACAGGGCCGTGTGATGACGGCTGCTCCTCGTCTGGATAATGTCTTTGGCCTGAACCGATGCTCGCGTGTCTGTCTAATTTCCACTTCCTCTCTCCTCGCGCTCTGCAGATCTGCCCACGGTGGTATGCGTGAGCCTGGCGGTTTCCCACAGAGCCGGGACAACGGAATTGCCGCCAAAGGCTAGCTCTGTCTGTCATGATTAAAATATGAGAAATTGAACAAAAATGCACAAAAATGGTTAAATAAAACGTTTATCCAAAACGTTTGGCTGTTACAAAAGGTCATGAGGACAGGTTTGTGCCGCCCATAAGGAATAGTGAATTCAGATGGTCACGTAGTGGGAAAATTAAACATCATATATCATATCTACTCATTGAAGTCCAAGTGGGCTGCTATGTTAATCTTTTAATAAATTAGACTTATCAAGTTTCTTAGATTTATGTATCTTAATCAAAATGTTCAGTGTGTATTGAATGACTGACATTGAGTCTATAGCCTATGGTAGGCTATTTCAAATAGCCTAGGCTATTTTCGACATGTTGCAAAATTTATATAAGAAAGATCAAATACCTATGGATTATATTTCTATTCTGTAAAAATATTATTTTCTCATTATTTTCTCAATGCCCCATTCCTCATAACCAGGCCGCCATGCTTTTTCTCCTCCTTGAATTCTCTCTGCTCCTTGTCCTCCATTTTCCCGCAGATAGACAGAAATGGTGAAACTTGTAGCAATAATAACCGTTCATTCACACAGCCGCCCCCCGCTGCCTAACCTCCAGCCCTGCTGCCCCGGCTGGGGCTCTCCCTCTCCGCCCCAATCAGAGGCCCTTTCTTCGGGAACAAAAACCTCCCCAAAAGCGAACAAAAGTGAACACTTTTTTTCCCTATCCCAATCACAGTATAGCGCAGCCGGTTAAAATAACGCACTGCCTGTGCCTCAATTTGGAATATTAGGACGTCAATCTCTCAGCTCTTGGGTTCTTTTGTCTTTGCTGAGTGGCCGGGCCAGCCTACCATACACCTTTTGTCCAGGAATCCAATAAGGCCTATTATTCGGCCTCTCCAGCCCCGCTCGAGCTGCTTCTTTCAGGGTATTTTAGGTTGCTAATCGCGTCCTTAAAGCGCCTCAAATGGAGAATAACTTCCTCTTTTCACACAGACTGGCACCCGCACAATTAATTCGAGTGTGCCTGTTGCCTGGCCTTCTCCAACCGCCTTCCGGGCGTGACACATTTCCAAATGGCAAGATTTTATAACAAAGCTGTGGCTAACAACCTGAATCAGACTAGCACTAAAAAAGCTATTTTCATGTGTTCGAATAAGTAGGCTACAATTGCAATTCGTTTACCTGCTATTGCGGGAATAGGACATTTTGAATGCACAGTTTTCATTGAAATATTGTGCACCGGTTTAGTGGAATTGTGTCTAAAGAGAGAGAATGAGTCTTTTCTTGTCTTGATATCCATGTCGTATCTTGCCAAGAGGCCATTCATGCCTCAATGTAGTCTATTCATTGTCAGTCGTCTATTCTACTTTAGATGTGGCTTTTTGAAGATGATTGTGATGAGTGATTTGCAGAGATTATTCTTATCCAGCATGTTGTAACATTATTGCTTATTTCTATCCCCATTTTATATACTCGTAATTAAAGGCACATCGAAAAGCAGGTGATATTCCAATAATATCAGACATCTTGACAAATTAGAACAACTTGTAGATAACGGGAAGTTAGCCTATCCATCTCTCTCGCTCGCTCTCTCTCTCTCACACACACTCGCGCACACCCACACGCACACTGGGAGAATTAGGATCCCACCATAGAAAACTCTCAAGAGCCTCACAAAGAATGTAATGGACCGTGGAAAGTTTGCGCAAAGTACCAAAATATGGAATTTATTCGTTTTCGAAAGCAAGTTATGAGATTTTATCAAATTGTCTTGGTTGTGTTCAGAGCCCAAGGTTGGATTAGCAATCATTTCAATTTCTGCCATTCCAGGATTTTTTAAATGAGAAAATTGAATAAATCAAATAAATGTCAATGAATTACATCAGCTTGAAAACAATCAAACACTCTCTCTCTCACTTGTCATGTCATCATGGCTAAAGAAACATTAGAAATATGAAACAAATCGTTGAGAATAGTAGATTGGGAAATCCACCTATAGGCCATCACTGTTGAATAATCCGGACATCCTTTTAAGCACATGCTTACAAGTAACTAGACCACCCTTACTCCGTATATCACAATTATCAAACGTCTAGTCTCGTGATTAGGCCTATCCTATATATCCAACGTTAACTCGATAGTTGGTCATTCAAATAAAATGAGACCATTGTTGGTCGTAAATCCATTTCAACCGTCACGCACAGCTTCTTTCTGATGACCGTCACCGAGAGTGGAGTAAACATGTTGAATTTGCACCTTTTCGGTCTTAATCCAACGACAGCCACCCCACCAGGCAGACACGAAGGCCTATAACTACATAAAAACAACACTGTTTCCGAAATACTGCTGAGAAATAACTCCCTTTATTTTAAAAAGGGGAAGAACCCTTTAAAAAACGGCATGAGAGGATTCGATTAATGTCACCGGTGTGGGTGTAAAACAATGCTCTGGTTTGATCCGGGGTGTAACCGGAGTGGGGCTACCAGGCCCGGATCCCTTGCAGTGAGCCCTGACATGTCGTGACCGCTGTCCCTTGGTGCGTTTGGGGCTGGGGAGAGGCGCTAAGCCCCCCAATGTTCCCCAAGTTCATGGCCATGAAGGGGTTAGCCGAGGTGGTTGGGGGGAGAGTAGGGATACTGGTGTAAGTACAGCTGTAGTTGCTGTTGTATGCCGGGTTGTTGTACGTGTAGGCCGGGTATCCGTTGTAACTATAGGGGTTCGACCCGTACGGAGCATTGTAGTTCTGAGTCCCGCCCAGACAGGGCTTCCCATCCCGGACCAGGACCGGCACCGCGACTCGTCTTGGCGGGGGAGGGTGGTGGTGTCCCGCCAGCTCCAGGGACTTGTCCTGCCGCTGCCGCTTACACTTGTACCGTCGGTTCTGGAACCAGATTTTGACCTGCGTGGAGGTGAGTTTGAGAGTGCTCGCCAGGTGTTCTCGTTCAGGAGCGGACAGGTACCGCTGCTGCTTGAAGCGCCGCTCTAACTCGAACACCTGGGCTTGGGAGAAGAGGACCCGGGGTTTCCGTCTGGTTCTCTGTTTGGCCGGCCGATCCGAGTCCCCCTGGCCGCTGTCCTCTCCCTCCAGCGGCTTGGACACCACGCCACAGCTCTCTGTGGTGTCAAGAGATGAGCATAAACATTTTGTAGGCTACTCTGAAAATAGCAATTTAGTTTTATTAAAGTAGCCTATGAAAATATTTGTGGAAATATATTTCATAATGTATCTTATTTGAATGTGTGTGGTTTACTAATTTCGTTTTACTGACATGAATGTGTAATTATTTTGTCAGTCAGTAGTCCTACCTTCTGAAAACCTTGACAGTAAAACGTCTAATCCAAACTATTCAAAACGTGTATATTTCACGATAAAGGAGTTTAGATAAATGAAGTAAAAGAAACAAATGCGCCATATAGTGAGAAATACTGTCTAAAGGTTTGACCATAAATCAAAACCAAAGAAAACTTTTTTTCCACAATGTTTACTTTCACTTGGTTGCAGGCTAGGCCTAGTCTGTGTCGTTTATTTTTAAGACGTATTTACATTCATGCTATTCTATTGGTTATAACATTCATGCTATTCTATTGGTTATAAAGTAGTTATAGTCCAATAACATGTGTGTGTCATAATTTCAACTAGTTTATCAGTCTATGCAGCCCTTAGAATAAAGACAATAGCATAATGAAAACATATTTATACCCGTTGAGATAGTTATTCTCCTACATACCTAAATTAATGTTTTATTTGTAAAATGTTCAAAAAATCTGATATTTAAAGACGAGATTATTGAATTAATTAACATTCTCCAGACACCATTTGGAATTAAAATGTAGTTTTGTTGAATTATAACAGGCCTCGTTTGTGTCTTTTGAAATTATAACACACTCACAAAACTCCTGCGCCTAACATTTAGCCTAAAACCAAGACACTTTTTAAGACACATTTTCACCTTCCGCAATAATTTATTGCGTTATCCTTACATTTTCTAGTTTTATATATACTGTCGATGCAAATGATCATGAGTGTGTATATTGAGAGGCTATATTAGGTATTTTAATCAAAGCGATGCTTTGTGTCCCTTTGTTCATACAGAATAATCATCATATTATTCAACTCACTGTTTTCTTGATCCTCCAGGTCTACCTCCAGCTTCGGGTCGGTCAGGTGGCCCAGCCCGGGATGGACGAACATCTCCGGGGACAGACTGGCCTCTCCATGCCCGTCCTGGGCCGCCAGAGAACTCAGGTAAGCCATGTTGTCTTCCCCGTCCGAGAACGGAGGGCTGTCGACCGCTGAAGCAAGCATACAGGACGGTGGCGCCTGGAAGTGCTGGGACTGGGTCTGCTGTTGCTGGGTCGAGTCCGGGTGTACTAAGTGTTGTTGGGTGTGGGACAGGTGTTGGATCTGTTGCGGGTCCAGATGTCGAGATTGGTGCTGTTGAGATCGCTGCCTCTGCTGCTGCTGCTCTAGCTGTTCGAGTTTCAGAATATCCTTGACTGAGAACGGCGTGGAAGTGAGCGGGCTCGGGAGCATCATGCCATCGAGGTCCTGCTCGCGCGCATCAAGGAAATGGAACCCGCTGAGTAACATATGATACTATATACCCCGTTTTAAATAATACTTGATTTAGAAGCTCGGTAATCGGAGGTGCGCGCGCTAAACGGCTGGATATCCCAACTCATCCCCTGATGAAAAGAAACAAAGGTTTGGTTAAAGGTTTAGTCCTATAAGTGTGGCCTGGTTCTCCATAGGCTATAGACAAACCAGCCGTGCGGTGCGATCTTTTGACAATTGAGTTCCTGTGTGTTTTTGTAACTGGAGATGGGAGCAGGGCGAAGCCCCTTGTCTCTTCCCGTGATGTCACTGGGTCTGGGTCTGGGGCGGGATGTACGTAACAGATAGAATGGGAAGGTGGTGAGAGGAGCCAGTGCGCGAGCGAGCTAAGTATTTGGACGCGTTGGGAGGGGAGGAGAGCGGAGCTATTGAAGAGGGTGACCCGCCTCCATTGTAACCCCCCCCCGCCCCCCCCCCCCCTATATATAATACCCTCCCTACATTGTCTACGCTATAGGCATATAGGTTGCCCATTAATTTACGCATTTATCAGTGTTATTCTTATTCAGGTATTTTGGATTAGTTATTATTAAGATAACTTGATCCGGAATCACATTTGAGAACGATGGAGAGACAAAAAACTCACCAAAACGCATGTGCACGCTCCCTCTTTCCACGAGCGCATGAAATAGCCTACACCCTGACAAAAAATATACATATATTTCAAAATAGGCCATCAACTGGAATTCAAATATGACTTTTACGCATGGCGAAAACTAGGCAATTAGACAGAGCTGATCATGCGCTGTGACAATGAAATACTGAAAATAAAGTAATTGTCCCTTTTTGTGAACTTCATCTATACGTTCCAAATGTTCCTGTACATATTGTTTTGAAGTACGTCAATGACAAGTTATGGATGTGCTGCCGTGCGTAATCCCCTTATATGTCTTGGGGACGTGAGTGAGAAATCTGTGCATGCTATCGAGCAAAAGCACGAGGAGAAAACGCCAAGCTATATGCCTGTCACTTCGTGAAGGTCAAGTGTCCGGCCTCTGCTAGGCTAACATATTCCATACAGCCATGCCGGTTTCCCGGACACAGAGATATTGGACTCAAACACTTTCTATAGAGAATCTCCATTGAACATGCGTTTTAGTCTAGGGCTTAATCTTTGTGCGGGGAACCAGACCACGGACTAGGTCTGTACGGTTTTATAGGTCTATGTAGCTTGTAGAAATGAAATGTGGTTCTACGCTGAGTGTACAAAACATTAGGAACACACGCTCTTTTCATGACAGACTGGCCAGTTGAACGCTATGATCCCTTATTGATGTCAGCTCTTAAATCCACTTCAATCAGAGTAGATGTTTACGTTTTAGTCATTTAGCTGACACTCATATCCAGAGTGACTTACAGTGTTGAGTGGATACATTTTTGATTATTTTCTTCTACTGGTCTCCATAGGAATCGAACTCACAACCTTGGCGTTGTAAACGCTTTGCTCTATCAACTGAGCAACACGGGACCAGACAGATGAAAGGGGAGAAGACCCGTTAAAGAAGGACTTTTAATGTTTGAGACAATTGAAATATGGATTGTGTGTGTGTGCCATTCAGTGGGCAAGACAAAATATTTAAGTACCTTTGGACGGGGTAGGGTAGTAGGTGTGAGTGTTTCAAGAACTGCAACGCTGCTGGGTGTTTCACGCTCAAACGTTTCCCGTGTGTATAAAGAATGGTCCACCACCCAAAGGAGATCCAGCCGACGTGACGCAACTGTGCATTGGAGTCAACATGGGCCAGAATCCCTGTGGAACTCTTTCGACACCATGTAGAGTCCATGTCCTGATGAATTGAGGCTGTTCTGAGGGCAAAAGGGGATGCAACTCAATATTAGGAAGATGTTCCTAATGTTTTGTGCACTCAGTGTATATGCTCCATAATACACCAATGATGACATGAAGCAAAAAGGAAAGGGTGCAACTCTACTGCATTCAAAAAACTAAATCTGTATTTAATGTCAGTGCAGATGTGTCACAGCAGGTACACGGTTCGACCTTCCCCAGGCTGCATGCAAAAACGCAGCACCGGCCTCCACATGAATTAGTGCTGTGGAACAACAGATCTACGTTTTTGATCAAGGATAACAAACATACCACTATTGTAATTTCCCAAATTTGAACAGTAGGTCATTGGCAATAACCGAATAACATGAGTAGCCTAGCCCTAGACTAGCCTATAAGCTAGCCGTGCTGCAGCAGCCCATTAGCCCAAAGATGCCATGCACATCGTACACATTATAAGTAAACAAAAAGACTATGCGAAGAGTAGCTAGCTGCAGCAGTAGCCCATGGCGGGTGTCTCTGTGCCTTCTTATCCGGCTATATTAATAACTCCGTGGGGACGATAAGCAGGGTATCCGCGGCAATTAACATTCCTCCAGCAAAACTGATTGACGTTTTTAGCCAATACAATCTGCTCCCTATCAACTCCCTTTCCGTTTCACACACACACACACACACACACACACACACACACACACACACACACACACACACACACACACACACACACACACACACACACACACACACACACACACACACACACACACACAGCTGTCACTTTGTGCCCTCAGTTCTAGACCGGTCCCTCACTCACACAGACACTCCTGTAGCCTGAGTAACGTTTTTTTCATGCATGGCAGCGAGGCAGGGTTTTCCCTCACCAGACACAACGCAGAGAGGTGCCATGGTATTAGCGCTGACAGACAGATTAGTCCACCCATTTGCTGCTTGTGTGTGTGCGTGTGCGTGTGCGTGTGTGTGCGTGTTCCTTCGTTCAAATGTGCGTGCACCATATCTGTGCCATAAAGTCGAATCAAATGCAATCTGAAATCTGGCCTGAAATCTGACTTAATACAGATGCCGGCTAGGCCCAACCATAAACCATAGCAAGACACTGCAGAGGCGTATAGGCCTACTCATGACAATAATTCACTGACTAGACAGGGACCTAGAGGAGGAGGACGGATATTGTCAGATATATGTCTGATGATGAATTCTAGTTACACGGCTCGCAGACACGCCGGCGCGCATTCTGATTCGTGGTATATCAACGCCACCGGTCATGTCCTCGTGGAAGTCGGGACGCTCGTAAAATAGTGCCTAACAAGGCCACCGGTGGACTGTGTTTAGACTGGCCACGGGACGACGGGGCTCGAGTCACCATGTCCGTTCATGTAGTTTAAATAAGCATTAAATCCAACGACGCCAGCGAATGTTGGGTAACGCGATGCGTTCTGAGGTCAAGGAGAAGCATTAGAACATAGTTTTGCCCCCATGCTCAGGAGATTCACGCCGGAAGGGTTAGGCTATGCGTTGTTAATGGATGGTTAAGTGGATGATATATTTTCGATAGCTACACGAACGACTGAAACTTTTTTCCATTAACTTCTTATATAAAAAAACCAAACATCTCGAAAAACATACATTTATTGTAGCCTTTTAAAACTTTGTTTACATTTAGGCCAAATGTTTCTCCTGTATGAATCATTCTGCGTGAAAGTGTAATTGCACGGAAGTACATTTCTATTGTTTGAATATTTTGGTAGCCTCGTGCAAATTCACATGCCTATTTTTTAAACGCAACGCTTCTGTCCTTGTTTAAATGGTCATGTTTGTTCTTGTTGCTTGTTCTATGCTTGTTCTATGCTTGTTCTATTCTTGTTCTATGAACGAAATGTGATCATCATTTTTGAATTTTATTTGTTGGGTACATCCAATGCAAATAGGCCTTCACGAAAAATAAAAAGTCATTTAGATAGAATATAAAACTAGGCCTAAAAAAGTAATTGCAGAGAGAGTTGTACTGCGTACTACTCATGATCATGCCATTTATACAATTGTGATTTATTCATTCAAGTTATTAGTAGGTGAAGGCTATTTGGACACAAATTCGTTTTTGGACACGTTGATTGTAAATCATAATTATAATTATAATGATTATTATTATTATTCACAATCAACGTTTGCAAAAACTCATTTGTGCTGTCAAACTCAGGAGCTATTGTGCTTTTATCACATATTCATAACAGTAATCGTTGTTATTTTTGGCAAACTCATATGTTAACGTTGATTATATTTATTTGTATTCATTTGCTCAGAAATGGCTGTGCCTTTTTAGCCTTTATTCTTCATTATCCTGCTGATATTTTAGGTGCATCGAGTGGTAGACCGGTTAGTCAGTCCCCAACATTTTATTACCCCGTTATAGACTGCAGCCTTAGCTTCCGAACAGAAACGACGAGAGCTGGAAAAGCGTTGAGAATCAAACGCTGTTGGACAAAACACAGAACCCTCGGATTTTCTCACCTTATTATGCCACGTGACGTCTCTTTCCTCCGCGCCGGGCCGTGATCCAAACATGAGCACAAGGGGACACCGAACCTCCCCAAGTCTCTCTCTCTGGATGCTGAGGTTGCTTTTATGGCGGGATGTATCACATAAGCCAAGGCCTAATATATATCCGAACTCTTTGATATGTTTAATAGCACGTATTAAAGTATGTGGCCGCCTTGTTCTAAGTGTTAAAGTATTAAGATGAATCAAAATGGAAGAAAAATAGCCCGTCGCCGGCCTTTGGTCTTTGCTGTTTCAAACAATGTTTCTTCGATATATTTCACTTGTTTTCTGTGTCAAATCGGGAGGGGATGAGATTTCACTGACATTTCAGTGTTAGGCGTTTACCTGGCTTTAGGGAAAGGAGTGGGGGGTAAAGGGTAGAGGGTAAGGGGGTGGGGGGGGGGGGGGGGGGGGGGGGGGCAACAAAAGGAAATGCTACACCTCTTGTCGTCTGTCAATTGTGGCCAAGTATAGGCGCCAGGGTCGAATGCTTGGTTGCGGTTCGAACCATTGGGAAGCCTATAGTGGAGAGCAAAGGGAAGGGAGCAAGACGAGAGATAATCTCATCCGCTCGCGATGTTTAGATTGGGACAGCGTCTTCTTCCTCGGGCCTCGAGCCTCGCAACGGCCGGTTTGAGAGAGTTAAAGGGAGGCCCGGGCTCAAAGTAAACACCCCCTTTGTACTTAAAGTTACTGAGAAGAGTGCACGTGTGGATGGCCGGTTCGTTTGTTTTGGACAATGACTATGGACAATTAGGTTATTTTTCATAAGGTAAGATGCCTCCAATAACAAGCACAATGGGAGACCAGACCATGGCTATAGGGTCTATGAATAAGGAATGTTTACATGCGTAAAAAAATTACTTTCACAATCGACAATTGATATCTTGTAGCTTCCAAAAATGTGTCCTTCCTTTGCGCCAAAACGTTGCTCTGCTGCTCTGGTCTCACTTTCTGTTATTAGTGTTCTGATGAACTTGATAGGCCTACTACACCGTAATAGTTTCTATCATGGTAAAATCACAAAACATGTCGGCCTATCTGTGTTGTTGTTTGTTCTTACTGTATGTCGATAACGGTTATGTTTTCTTGCCGCATGCTGCGACCACGACAAGTCAGCTGATTTGATTAATGGACATTTGCATCGTTTCTGCAGGTGGCTCTCCCTACGTCACGCAGTCAGGACCGGCTGAACAGGCTGGTCTGCAGGTTGTGTTGACAGTTCTTCTATACAAGGCGGTTTAACTTTATTCCGTTATTCGGATAAAGGAGCATAAGATAGTTTCCTTCCAAAGTGACACGTTTTAATTTAAGATTTGTTTATGAAAATGTACGCTATGTATGGTGTTATAACCAAAGGTACATTAAATAAACAAACGGCTTTTGATAATGGACCATACATTGGTATAGGGCCTACTGTAATTTCATTATTAGGTCTTTCTATTTTCATGAATGGCATTTTGTTTTTTGTTTGTACAACGAAAATATGGTTATTTTATTTGTCAATTGCTGTAGGAAGTATCCAGAGAAATAATATATTGATTCCTATTCCTTTCCGTAACAAGGGGTTATTCTTCTGACTTTTACGCACTTTTACGCACCAACATAAAAATAGAGTTAAAAAAGTGATTATTGCATCCAAAAATAACTTTCAAATATTTATCCTTATAATAGATTTACGCTATATTGTATATCGCTTAGAAAAATCAGAAACACTTACCTCACATTTTAATTCTCTATACTTTGATAGAAATAAACCCTTGGGTTTTTAAAATCTATTTCATCAATGACGCTCTAGGCCCATTTTAAATGTTGCCATGTCAACCCCCTTATTTATATGCACTTGTTGCAGGTTATAAACATTGCAAACTCTGGTAAATTGTGATGTTATGGTATATATATATATACTGAACAAAAAATATATAAACGCCACATGCAACAATTTCAAAGATTGTACTGAGTTCCAGTTCATATAAGGAAATCAGTTGAAATAAATTAATCTATTGATTTCACATGACTGGGAATACAGATATGCAAAAAGGTAGGTGTGTGGATCAGAAAACCAGTCAGTATCTGGTGTGACCACCATTTCCCTCATGCAGCGCAACACATCTCCGTCGCATAGAGTTGATCAGGCTGTTGATTGTGGCCTGTGGAATGTTGTCACACTCCTCTTCAATGACTGTGCGAAGTTGCTGGATACTGGCAAGATCTGGAAAACACTGTCTTATACGTCCATCCAGCGCATCCCAAACGTGGTTAATGGGTGACATGTCTGGTGAGTATGCAGGACATTTTCAGCTTTCAGGAATTGTGTACAGATCCCTGTGACATGGCCACCACCTCATGCTGAACCCTGATGTGATGGCAGCGGATGAATGGCACGAAAATGGGCCTCAGGCTTTCATCACGGTACCTCTATGCATTCAAAATGCCATCGATAACATGCAATTGTGTTCTTTGACCAGAGCTTATGCCTGCCTGCCCATAGCATAACCCCACCGTCACCACGGGGCACAAACCGATCGCTCACAGGAGGCCATACACGTGGTCGGTGGTTGTGAGGCCTGGTTGGACGTACTGCCTAACATTTGAGAGAAATAAGCTTTTTGTGTGTATGGAACATTTCTGTGATCTTTTATTTAAGATCATGAATCATGGGACCAAACCACGGGTTGGTGTTGCGTTCATATTTATGTTCAGCCTGCTGTGTCATTTGTAGACATTTTCGTTAAGCATACATAAGATACTGCATTATAGACAAGCAGGCATATTTTTATAAGCTACAGTGCATTCGGAAAGTATTCAGACGCCTTCACTTTTTACACATTTTGCCTTTACACAGCCTTATTCTAAAATTGATTAAATTGTTTTTTTCTCATCCTCACCAATCTACATGCAATACCCCATAATGACAAAGCAAAAACTGGTTTTTAGATATTTTTGCAAAGTTATTAAAAATAAAAAACTGAAATATCACATTCACGTATGTTTTCAGATCCTTTACTCAGTACTTTATTGAAGCACCTTTGACAGCGATTACAGCATTGAGTCTTCTTGGGTATGACGCTACAAGCTTGGCACACCTGTATTTGGGGAGGTTCTCCCATTCTTCTCTGCAGATAATCTCAAGTTCTGTCAGGTTTGATGGGGTTCGTCCTGCACATCGATTTTCAGGTCTCTCCAGAGATGTTTGATCGGGTTCAAGTCCGTGCTCTGGCTGGGCCACTCAAGGACATTCAGAGACTTGTCCTGAAGCCACTCTTGCATTGTCTTGGCTGTGTATTTAGGGTCATTGTCCTGTTGGAAGGTGAACCTTCTGGAGCAGTTTTTCATCAAGGATCTCTCAGTACTTTGCTCTGTTCATCTTTCCCTCGATCCTGACTAGTCTTCCAAAACAGTTTCATCTTGGTTTCATCAGACTAGAGAATCTTGTTTCTCATGGTCTGAGAGTCCTTAATGTGTCTAAGCGGGATGTCGTGCCTTTTACTGAGGAATGGCTTCCTTCTGGAAAACTCTGGAGCTCTGTCAGAGTGACCATCGGGTTCTTGGTCACCTTCCTGACCAAGGCCCTTTTCCAAATTGCTCAGTTTTGCCAGGCGGCCAGCTCTAGGAATAGTCTTGGTGCTTCTAAACTTCTTCCATTTAACAATGATGGAGGCCACTGTGTTCTTGGGGACCTTCAAGAAATGCAGACATTTTTTGGTACCTTTCCTCAGATGTTTTTTTTTCTCTGACGTGCACTGTCAACTGTGGGACCTTATATAGACAGGTTTGTGCCTTTCAAAATCATGTCCAATCAATTTAATTTACCACAGGTGGACTCCAATCAAGTTGTAGAAACAACTTAAGGATGTTCAATGGAAACAGGATGCACCTGAGCTTAATTTCAGGTCTCATAGCAAAGGGTCTGAAAACTTATGTAAATAAGGTATTTCAGTTGTTTTTTTGTTTTTTATAAATTTGCAAAAATATCTAAAAAAAGTTTTTGCTTTCTCATTATGTGGTATTGTGTGTAGATTGATGAGAAGAAAACTCATATTTAATCAATTGTATATGGCAAACTATGAAAATTAAAATATGGCCAGAAAACAAGTATCAATAATTTTTCAGTGTATAAATTATCTTTAGACTTGGTCTCAAATTTGCATTGTCCACTTCTGCTGCCCAATAAAGATGTGCGTAAAAGTGTGTGGTGGCGCGTCACTGTGTGGTGCGGTGCTCCAGCCTCCCGGGGTTGTTTGGACAGTGGAGCGGCGGTCGGGTCACTAATAGGACTAATAGTCCATTAGCCACAGTGGGAGACGCTATCTCACTGATCCGTGAAGTCTCCGCCTGGCCCTCCCTGCCCTGCCCTGAGCCCACCGGCCAGACAGACACCCGACAGACGCTCCAAAATAATGATTGTCAACAAGCAGCCTAAACTAGACACGTAAATAGCTTCCATTCTCGGACAAGGTGAGCCTATTCAGGACAGGTGCAAACACATATAGCCTGTTTATATTAGGACTATGATTGAGGAAGAAATGTAATCTGTTTACTTTCTCATATCATGGTAGACCTAAAAGCCACAGGCATATATTGGTAGGCTCATAATAATAATAGTCCTAATTACACCAAATCTATTTTTTTTTAATTAAACCGTCTGCTGTCTTCATAATGTTTTCCACGTGTCATCTGAAATTCCTAACTTTCTTAGTAGGCTATATGTGCACTGAAAACAGACGGGTTTGGCCATATAATAAGAAATGCAGTGCACGTGTTGCAAAATGATCTTAATTTAGAATCCGGACGGAGCCATAAAGCTCTGTGACTGGACCCTGCATCACATAACCCTAAATACTGTAGGGTGACGCAACCCCTCTCTGTTTATATCCGCGCGTTGGGTGTTGTATAAATTGTGGCGTTGAATAGTTTACCTAATGGTACTTCTGTTTCTCCTATTCTGTCACGGAGCACGCCAGAGCCCGGTGACAAACGAGCGACTTTTACCGGCAGAGGGGTGCCTGATTTATGTGGGAAATGGAACGGGAATGAAACATTTATAGGATGCAAATAATGATCCGTAAAAACATGAGCTTTATTTATACACAACGCAGAAAACAAGTTATTTTGACAAATGCGTCCTCTCATCCTCTATTTTTTTTTATTTTACTTCTAGGGGTTCAGATGACTCGATGGAGATTGAAGAAATAAACAAAATCCCGTGGGGATCACGGGTTTATATAGACAACGGGTTCTCTTCAATGGAAGCAGAAATTCAATCACCACCGAGTTTAAAATCATTAACAATGAATGCGCCCCACTTCCGTTGTTATCATTAGAAGTAAAAACATGCCGTTACGTTTTAGCACTCTGATAAATCTGTGCTGCTTCTGATTTAAGTTGGAAATGTCCCCCACTCGTTGTTGTTTGCCAACTATTTAGTGGTTCGGGAATTATGACTGCCTATAGGCTCAGGTCTACCTGTTGATTATGCTACCCAGCTGTGCCGTTTGGCCTAAAATGAGTAATGAATGGTACATTTAAAACGTTTTTAACGTCACTGCTGTCGGTTTAATCTTATCATAACGGCTTAATTTTCCTAGGGCTTCCAAGTGCCCGGGAAAAGCCTTTATGAGTCATAATATTGCAGATAACTCTGGAACCATGGAACATGACGATGTCTCGCGCTGCTATCATATCTGTCTATTCTTCATCCATCTTTAAAAAAGTGGTGTGTATCTCTCTCTCTCTCTCTCTCTCTCTCTCTGTGTGTGTGTGTGTGTGTGTGTGTGTATGTGTGTGAGAGAGAGAGAGAGAGAGAGAGAGAGAGAGAGAGAGAGAGAGAGAGAGAGAGAGAGAGAGAGAGAGAGAGAGAGAGAGAGAGAGAGAGAGAGAGTGTGTGAGTGAAGGACGGTCTGTATATAAACTCCACGGCATTAGTGCCTAAAGGGGACGATCGCTCCATCACAGCTCGAGACAGCCGCATTCCCCATCCTACCATTAGCGCACGAGAGCCTCGCAGTTATCAGCTCTCTATCTGGTAAACAGTTCCTCCTGGCTGCCGCTCAGTGGTGGCCAAGGCTGTCTGTTTTACAACCTGCAGCGGATCTTACCATTAATTATGTGCTAGGCTTGGAGCCGGGGGCTAGAGGCCGGGCCCTCCTCTGGATCCTCCCCTGGTCTGAGCGCCTCACCTCGGACGTGGGGAGGAGAGTGAGTCGCAGGAGACTGCTGGCTCGGGCGGCTAGGCTATCTGGGTGTCAGGAGAGGACGGGGCGGGGGGAGATGACACACAGTGAATCGATCTATTCAAATGATCAAGGTTTTTATCTGAAATCTTTAGCAAGACAAGTCCATTTAGGATCCTCGCGAAAAGCGTCTATTCCATCAATTTCTCTCCTCCCGTTGCATTCCATAAGGAGACGGGAGACAGGGAGAGGGGCACGGTTTAGTGTGTAACAACTTCCCCTCCCCTATATGTTCATTTGTTTGGGTGTCGTAAAAGTTCTACTCACACGACCTCTATCTTCTGCCACATGATAAATTAACTTTGAATGTGAGAGTGTATACAGTCAATGGTTTCCCCACATTTCTACGACAGATTGTTTTCCCATGTTTTGTGGCTTGGCATCAGCTTTTGGACTGTAGGCCTGTGGGTTTTCGTTGGCCTCTCTAAAGAAAAATAATAATTTAATAACATTAAATTGCTATTCTGCATGTTGATCTAGGATGAACCCACTGGGCACGCTCTGGTTGAATCAACGTTGTTTCTACGTCGTTTCAATTAAATTACGTTGAACCAACGTGGAATAGATGTTGAATTGACATCGGTGCCCAGTGCGAAGCAGCTCATGGTGCTTTCAAGACAACTGGCAACACGGGACAAAAACTAGGTCAAATCATGACGTCCTAGATCTACAGGTCGGAAAGTCGGAGATCTAGAAAGATGCCCGAGTTTGCCGCTTAGAATTCTCAGTTGGATGACCTTTCAAAACAATTTGTCCAGTCGGAGCTCGTTTTTTCCCCCAAGTTCCCAGTTGTCATGAATGCACTAAAGTCGGAAGTCGGAGATTTCCGAATTTCCAGTTCCTAGTTGTTTTGAATGCGGCATCATATCTGTTTTACGTGATACATCTTGTGTGTTAGCCTATGTATGATCCATGTCGTTCGTTCTTTTTGAATTTGCAAAACAATATTTGTAAGATTTGTCATAACAGCATAAGTGATATGTTATGATAAAACATGTTTTATTAACACCAAGGGTTTGACGTGAATCAGATGCGCCTGCGTCTTGGGAGAGCAACCTGATTAAAATCAACATCCTCGACGTTGTTTTCTAAATTGAATATTTGGACAACATATTTGACATTAAAGACTACAACCTGTTGTATTCTCTCTTGGCCATGCATGTGTTTTAAAAATACAGATTATGTTTTGTAATCAAGTCGGCTATGGGCTTGCTTAATAAAACCACATTCCACCATAGGCCTACCAGCTGGCATTAGTGCACAATAATCATTGCACATTTTTACAATTATTACCCAACATTTAATATACACTGAGTGTTCCAAACATTAGGAACAACTTCCTAATATTGATTTTTTTTTGCACCCCCTCAGAACAGCCTCAATTCATCAGGCATGGACTCTACAAGGTGTCGAAAGCGTTCCTCGGGGATGCTGGCCCATGTTGACTCTAATGCTTCCCACAGTTGTGTCAAGTTGGCTGGATGTCCTTTGGGTGGTGGATCATTCTCGATACATTGTTGAGCGTGAAAAACCAAGCAGCGTTGTAGTTCTTGACGCACTCAGACCGGTGCGCCTGGCACCTACTACCATACCCCGTTCAAAGGCACTTCAATCTTTTGTCTTGCCAATTCACCCGTTGAATGGTACACATACACCATCCTTGTTTAACCTTGTTTAACCTTCATCTACATTGAAGTGGATTTAACCTGGATTCACCAGGTCAGTCTATGTCATGGAAAGAGCAGGTATTCCTAATGTTTTATACACTCAGCGTGTATAAAGAAAAATCTTGTATAATAATTGTAAAAATGTAGAATAATTATCGCGCACTACTTGGATTATAGGCCTATTATCCACTATAAATGGCCGCTTTACGCACTCAAGGACGCATCACTCGGTTCCAGATCATTGCGCGTCCCTGGGGCTACATGCACGCTCATCCCCCTTGACCGTCCATTTACCCCCCTCGAAGATTGAGTGCTGGTCTGACAATGAACATCGCGTGCCGCTGCCATGCAGTCCATGAACGAGTCCCCGTGTTTACCGAGAGGAAGGGCCTGTTTCCGGTAGCTAACAAAACACAGCACAGTTGGTTCAGCTAGGCGGGGAGGGCCGGGCCAGGGGAGAGCAGAGCCGGACGGACACGACCAATAGATCACCCTCCGCTGCGACCCCGGGTAGGACAGGAGTTCAGCCCCGGGGAAGCCCTGGACAAGCCGGGTCAAGGGCCCCACCGCTGCTCAGGGGAGTTTGTCATCCTAACGAGGGAAGCCAGAGAGTCGCGGCATGACAGCCGGGCTGTGTTTTCCACAAGCCAGGTTTCTCTCTCAGCT
>NC_052345.1:3240419-3257919 GCF_016432855.1 Salvelinus namaycush
CTGCACTTGTGAAGGTGGTAAATTACCTTTTAATGGCGTCAGACCGAGGCTCTGCATCTGTCCTCGTGCTACTAGACCTTAGTGCTGCCTTTGATACCATCGATCACCACATTCTTTTGGAGAGATTGGAAACCCAAATTGGTCTACACGGACAAGTTCTGGCCTGGTTTAGATCTTACCTGTTGGAAAGAGGTGAATGGTTTGTCCTCTGACAAATCAACTGTACATTTCGGTGTTCCTCAAGGTTCCGTTTTAGGACCACTATTGTTTTCACTATATATTTTACCTCTTGGGGATGTCATTCGAAAACATAATGTTAACTTTCACTGCTATGCGGATGACACACAGTTGTACATTTCAATGAAACATGGTGAAGCCCCAAAATTGCCCTCGCTAGAAGCCTGTGTTTCAGACATAAGGAAGTGGATGGCTGAAAACGTTCTACTTTTAAACTCGGACAAAACAGAGATGCTTGTTCTAGGTCCCAAGAAACAAAGAGATTTTCTGTTGAATCTGACAATTAATCTTGATGGTTGTAAAGTCGTCTCAAATAAAACTGAAGGACCTCGGCGTTACTCTGGACCCTGATCTCTCTTTTGACGAACATATCAAGACTGTTTCAAGGATAGCTTTTTTCCATCTACGTAACATTGCAAAAATCAGAAATTTTCTGTCCAAAAATGATGCAGAAAAATTAATCCATGCTTTTGTTACTTCTAGGTTAGACTACTGCAATGCTCTACTTTCCGGCTACCCGGATAAAGCACTAAATAAACTTCAGTTAGTGCTAAATACGGCTGCTAGAATCCTGACTAGAACCCACAAATGTGATCATATTACTCCAGTGCTAGCTTCCCTACACTGACTTCCTGTTAAGGCAAGGGCTGATTTCAAGGTTTTACTGTTAACCTACAAAGCGTTACATGGGCTTGCTCCTACCTATCTTTCCGAGTTGGTCCTGCCGTACATACCTACACGTACGCTATGGTCACAAGACGCAGGCCTCCTAATTGTCCCTAGAATTTCTAAGCAAACAGCTGGAGGCAGGGCTTTCTCCTATAGATCTCCATTTTTATGGAATAGTCTGCCTACCCATGTGAGAGACGCAGACTCGGTCTCAACCTTTAAGTCTTTACTGAAGACTCATCTCTTCAGTAGGTCATATGATTGAGTGTAGTCTGGCCCAGGAGTGTGAAGGTGAACGGAAAGGCTCTGGAGCAACGAACCGCCCTTGCTGTCTCTGCCTGGCCGGTTCCCCTCTCTCCACTGGGATTCTCTGCCTCTAACCCTATTACAGGGGCTGAGTCACTGGCTTACTGGTGCTCTTTCATGCCGTCCCTAGGAGGGGTGCGTCACTTGAGTGGGTTGAGTCACTGACGTGATCTTCCTGTCTGGGTTGGCGCCCCCCCCTTGGTTTGTGCCGTGGCGGAGATCTTTGTGGGCTATACTCGGCCTTGTCTCAGGATGGTAAGTTGGTGGTTGAAGATTTCCCTCTAGTGGTGTGGGGGCTGTGCTTTGGCAAAGTGGGTGGGGTTATATCCTTCCTGTTTGGCCCTGTCCGGGGGTATCATCGGATGGGGCCACAGTGTCTCCTGACCCTTCCTGTCTCAGCCTCCAGTATTTATGCTGCAGTAGTTAATGTGTCGGGGGGCTAGGGTCAGTTTGTTATATCTGGAGGACTTCTCCTGTCTTATCCGGTGTCCTGTGTGAATTTAAGTATGCTCTCTCTAATTCTCTCCTTCTCTCTCTCTTTCTTTCTCTCTCTCGGAGGGCCTGAGCCCTAGGACAATGCGTCAGGACTACCTGGCATGATGACTCCTTGCTGTCCCCAGTCCACCTGGCCTTGCTGCTGCTCCAGTTTCAACTGTTCTGCCTGCGGCTATGGAACCCTGACCTGTTCACCGGACGTGCTAAAAAAGCCAACTGACATTTACTCCTGAGGTGCTGACTTGCTGCACCCTCGTTAACTACTGTGATTATTATTATTTGACCATGCTGGTCATTTATGAACATTTGAACATCTTGGCCATGTTCTGTTATAATCTCCACCCGGCACAGCCAGAAGAGGACTGGCCACCCCTCATAACCTGGTTCCTCTCTAGGTTTCTTCCTAGGTTTTGGCCTTTCTAGGGAGTTTTTCCTAGCCACCGTGCTTCTACACCTGCATTGCTTGCTGTTTGGGGTTTAGGCTGGGTTTCTGTACAGCACTTTGAGATATCAGCTGATGTACGAAGGGCTATATAAATTTGATTTGATTTGATTTGTTTCCTGCCCTTACCACCTGGGGTCGGCCCGTCAGGAAGTCCAGGATCCAGTTGCTGTAGGGTTGTTTTTCCTTCACTGGAACTAAGGGGCCTGAACCATGAAAAACAGCCCAAGACCATTACTCCTCCTCCACCAAACTTTACAGTTGACACTATGCATTCGGGCTGGTGAGCTTTACACCACTCCAATCGATGCTTGGCATTGCACATGGTGATCTTAGGCTTATGTGCGGCTGCTCGGCCATGGAAACCCTTTTCATCAAGCTCCCGATGAACAGTTATTGTGCGGACGTTGCTTCTAGAGGGAGTTTGGAACTCTTTAGTGTCTGTTGCAACCAAGGACAGATTATTTTTTACGATGCTACATGCTTCAGCACTCCGCGGTCCTGTTCTGTGAGCTTGTGTGGTCTACCACTTCACGGTTGAGCCGTTGTTGCTCCTAGACGTTTCTACTTCACAATAATAGCACTTACAGTTGACCGGGGCAGCTCCAGAAGGGTAGAAAATTACGAAGTGACTTGTTGGCAAGATGGCATCCTACAATGAGGCCATGTTGATCATTAGTGAGCTCTTCAGTAAGGCCATTCTACTGCCAATGTTTGGCTATGGAGATTGCATGGCTGTGTGCTCGATTTTATACACCTGTCAGCAACGGGTGTGGCTGAAATAGCCGAATCCACTAATTTGAAGGGGTGTCATAGTGAAGCTAGGTGAAACATCCACATATCACACTCATAGTCAGTACTTTTCCTTATTAAATAAGTTATCAGTAAAGTCAGTGTTAGTAAGAAAACAGAAGTTAAGTTCATCTTTATTTTGTATTTTTTGGGGGGGTGGGGGTAAGACTGAGATGTCTTATTTAAGATCCTCTTTGAAGAGGTTGAGTTCAAGACGTTTTGGGAAGATGGGCAGGGACTCCGCTCTCCTAGCATCAGGGGGAAGCTGGTTCCACCATTGGGGTGCCAGGACAGAAAGAGCTTTGACTGGGCTGAGCGGGAGCTGATATCCGCTAGTGGTGGGAGGGACAAGAGACTAGAAGTGGCAGAACAGAGTGCTCTGGTTGGAATGTTGGGTTTAAGCATAGCCTGAAGGTAGGAAGGGGCAGTTCTTCTTGCTGTTCTGTAGGTAAGCACCATGGTCTTGTAGTGGATGCGAGCTTCGACTGGAAGTCAGTGGAGAGTACTGGGTGACATGGGAGACCACATGCAAGCACGTCTAGCGAGTCAGATCTGGAGAGTGTCTAGTGAGGCAGGTCTAGTGAGGCAGGTCTGGAGAGTGTCTAGTGAGGCAGGTCTTGAGAGTGTCTAGTGAGGCAGGTCTTGAGAGTGTCTAGTGAGGCAGGTCTGGAGAGTGTCTGGTGAGGCAGGTCTGGAGAGTGTCTAGTGAGGCAGGTCTGGAGAGTGTCTAGTGAGGCAGGTCTGGAGAGTGTCTAGTGAGGCAGGTCTAGTGAGGCAGGTCTAGTGAGGCAGGTCTGGAGAGTGTCTGGTGAGGCACGTCTAGTGAGGCAGGTCTGGAGAGTGTCTGATGAGGCAGGTCTAGTGAGGCAGGTCTAGTGAGGCAGGTCTGGAGAGTGTCTAGTGAGGCAGGTCTAGTGAGGCAGGTCTGGAGAGTGTCTAGTGAGGCAGGTCTGGAGAGTGTCTGGGGAGGCAGGTCTGGAGAGTGTCTAGGGAGGCAGGTCTGGAGAGTGTCTAGTGAGGCAGGTCTGGAGAGTGTCTAGTGAGGCAGGTCTAGTGAGGCAGGTCTAGTGAGGCAGGTCTGGAGAGTGTCTGGTGAGGCAGGTCTAGTGAGGCAGGTCTGGAGAGTGTCTGGTGAGGCAGGTCTAGTGAGGCAGGTCTGGAGAGTGTCTAGTGAGGCAGGTCTAGTGAGGCAGGTCTGGAGAGTGTCTGGTGAGGCAGGTCTAGTGAGGCAGGTCTGAAGAGTGTCTAGTGAGGCAGGTCTGGAGAGTGTCTGGTGAGGCAGGTCTAGTGAGGCAGGTCTGGACAGTGTCTGTTGAGGCAGGTCTGGAGAGTGTCTAGTGAGGCAGGTCTGGAGAGTGTCTAGTGATGCAGGTCTAGAGAGTGTCTAGTGAGGCGGGTCTGGAGAGTGTCTAGTGAGGCAGGTCTAGAGAGTGTCTTGTGAGGCAGGTCTGGAGAGTGTCTTGTGAGGCAGGTCTGGAGAGTGTCTGGTGAGGCAGGTCTAGAGAGTTTCTAGTGAGGCAGGTCTGGAGAGTGTCTAGTGAGGCAGGTCTAGAGAGTGTCTAGTGAGGCAGGTCTAGAGAGTGTCTAGTGAAGCAGGTCTGGAGAGTTTCTAGTGAGGCAGGTCTAGAGAGTGTCTGGTGAGGCAGGTCTGGAGAGTGTCTGGTGAGGCAGGTCTGGAGAGTGTCTAGTGAAGCAGGTCTGGAGAGTTTCTAGTAAGGCAGGTCTAGAGAGTTCCTAGTGAGGCAGGTCTGGAGAGTGTCTAGTGAAGCAGGTCTAGAGAGTGTCTAGTGAAGCAGGTCTGGAGAGTTTCTAGTGAGGCAGGTCTAGAGAGTGTCTAGTGAGGCGGGTCTGGAGAGTGTCTAGTGAGGCAGGTCTGGAGAGTGTCTAGTGAGGCAGGTCTGGAGAGTGTCTAGTGAGGCAGGTCTGGAGAGTGTCTGGTGAGGCAGGTCTGGAGAGTGTCTGGTGAGGCAGGTCTGGAGAGTGTCTAGTGAGGCAGGTCTGGAGAGTGTCTAGTGAGGCAGGTCTAGAGAGTGTCTAGTGAAGCAGGTCTAGAGAGTGTCTAGTGAAGCAGGTCTAGAGAGTTTCTAGTGAGGCAGGTCTAGAGAGTGTCTAGTGAGGCGGGTCTGGAGAGTGTCTAGTGAGGCGGGTCTGGAGAGTGTCTTGTAAGGCAGGTCTGGAGAGTGTCTGGTGAGGCAGGTCTAGAGAGTTTCTAGTGAGGCAGGTCTGGAGAGTGTCTAGTGAGGCAGGTCTAGAGAGTGTCTAGTGAGGCAGGTCTAGAGAGTGTCTAGTGAAGCAGGTCTGGAGAGTTTCTAGTGAGGCAGGTCTGGAGAGTGTCTAGTGAGGCAGGTCTAGAGAGTGTCTGGTGAGGCAGGTCTGGAGAGTGTCTAGTGAAGCAGGTCTGGAGAGTTTCTAGTAAGGCAGGTCTAGAGAGTTTCTAGTGAGGCAGGTCTGGAGAGTGTCTAGTGAGGCAGGTCTAGAGAGTGTCTGGTGAGGCAGGTCTGGAGAGTGTCTAGTGAAGCAGGTCTGGAGAGTTTCTAGTAAGGCAGGTCTAGAGAGTTTCTAGTGAGGCAGGTCTGGAGAGTGTCTAGTGAGGCAGGTCTAGAGAGTGTCTGGTGAGGCAGGTCTGAAGAGTGTCTGGTGAGGCAGGTCTAGAGAGTTTCTAGTGAGGCAGGTCTGGAGAGTGTCTAGTGAGGCGGGTCTAGAGAGTGTCTAGTGAGGCAGGTCTGGAGAGTGTCTAGTGAGGCAGGTCTGGAGAGTGTCTAGTGAGGCGGGTCTAGAGAGTGTCTAGTGAGGCAGGTCTGGAGAGTGTCTAGTGAGGCAGGTCTGGAGAGTGTCTGGTGAGACAGGTCTGAAGAGTGTCTGGTGAGGCAGGTCTGGAGAGTGTCTGGTGAGGCAGCTCTGGAGAGTGTCTGGTGAGGCAGGTCTGAAGAGTGTCTGGTGAGGCAGGTCTAGAGAGTTTCTAGTGAGGCAGGTCTGGAGAGTGTCTAGTGAGGCGGGTCTAGAGAGTGTCTAGTGAGGCAGGTCCGGAGAGTGTCTAGTGAGGCAGGTCTGGAGAGTGTCTAGTGAGGCGGGTCTAGAGAGTGTCTAGTGAGGCAGGTCTGGAGAGTGTCTAGTGAGGCAGGTCTGGAGAGTGTCAGGTGAGGCAGGTCTGAAGAGTGTCTGGTGAGGCAGGTCTAGAGAGTTTCTAGTGAGGCAGGTCTGGAGAGTGTCTAGTGAGGCGGGTCTAGAGAGTGTCTAGTGAGGCAGGTCTGGAGAGTGTCTTGTGAGGCAGGTCTGGAGAGTGTCTGGTGAGGCAGGTCTAGAGAGTTTCTAGTGAGGCAGGTCTGGAGAGTGTCTAGTGAGGCAGGTCTAGAGAGTGTCTAGTGAGGCAGGTCTAGAGAGTGTCTCGTGAAGCAGGTCTGGAGAGTTTCTAGTAAGGCAGGTCTAGAGAGTTTCTAGTGGGGCAGGTCTGGAGAGTGTCTAGTGAGGCAGGTCTAGAGAGTGTCTGGTGAGGCAGGTCTGGAGAGTGTCTAGTGAAGCAGGTCTGGAGAGTTTCTAGTAAGGCAGGTCTAGAGAGTTTCTAGTGAGGCAGGTCTGGAGAGTGTCTAGTGAGGCAGGTCTAGAGAGTGTCTGGTGAGGCAGGTCTGGAGAGTGTCTGGTGAGGCCGGTCTGGAGAGTGTCTAGTGAAGCAGGTCTGGAGAGTTTCTAGTAAGGCAGGTCTAGAGAGTTTCTAGTGAGGCAGGTCTGGAGAGTGTCTAGTGAGGCAGGTCTAGAGAGTGTCTGGTGAGGCAGGTCTGAAGAGTGTCTGGTGAGGCAGGTCTAGAGAGTTTCTAGTGAGGCAGGTCTGGAGAGTGTCTAGTGAGGCAGGTCTGGAGAGTGTCTAGTGAGGCAGGTCTGGAGAGTGTCTAGTGAGGCGGGTCTAGAGAGTGTCTAGTGAGGCAGGTCTGGAGAGTGTCTAGTGAGGCAGGTCTGGAGAGTGTCTGGTGAGGCAGGTCTGAAGAGTGTCTGGTGAGGCAGGTCTGGAGAGTGTCTGGTGAGGCAGGTCTGGAGAGTGTCTGGTGAGGCAGGTCTGGAGAGTGTCTATTGAAGCAGGTCTGGAGAGTTTCTAGTAAGGCAGGTCTAGAGAGTTTCTAGTGAGGCAGGTCTGGAGAGTGTCTAGTGAGGCAGGTCTGGAGAGTGTCTAGTGAGGCAGGTCTGGAGAGTGTCTAGTGAGGCGGGTCTAGAGAGTGTCTAGTGAGGCAGGTCTGGAGAGTGTCTAGTGAGGCAGGTCTGGAGAGTGTCTGGTGAGGCAGGTCTGAAGAGTGTCTGGTGAGGCAGGTCTAGAGAGTTTCTAGTGAGGCAGGTCTGGAGAGTGTCTAGTGAGGCAGGTCTAGAGAGTTTCTAGTGAGGCAGGTCTGGAGAGTGTCTAGTGAGGCAGGTCTAGAGAGTGTCAGGTGAGGCAGGTCTGAAGAGTGTCTGGTGAGGCGGGTCTAGAGAGTGTCTAGTGAGGCAGGTCTGGAGAGTGTCTAGTGAGGCAGGTCTAGAGAGTTTCTAGTGAGGCAGGTCTGGAGAGTGTCTAGTGAGGCGGGTCTAGAGAGTGTCTAGTGAGGCAGGTCTGGAGAGTGTCTAGTGAGGCAGGTCTGGAGAGTGTCTAGTGAGGCGGGTCTAGAGAGTGTCTAGTGAGGCAGGTCTGGAGAGTGTCTAGTGAGGCAGGTCTGGAGAGTGTCTAGTGAGGGAGGTCTGTACATGACCATGACATGCTGAGGTGTGTTTGTATTTTGTGGAAGGGAAATCTGATAGGTGGAGCCACTCATTGAATCCCTTTGACATTCCTGCACATCTGAAAGAATGGCGTTATTGTTAGAGAGTTTAGTTTGGTGTTCACTAACTAGACATAAATCAACCAATCAAATGTATTTATAAAGCCTTTCTTACATCAGCTGATGTCACAAAGTGCTGTACAAAAACCCAGCCTTAAACCCCAAACAGCAAGCAATGCAGATGTAGAAGCACGGTGGCTAGGAAAATCTCCCTCGAAAGGCAGGAACCTAGGAAGAAACCTAGAGAGGAACCAGGATCTGAGGGGTGGCCAGTCCTCTTCTGGCTGTGCCGTGCGAAGATTATAACAGTACATGGTCATTAAGGCCAGATTGTTCTTCAAGTTGTTCAAGCGTTCATAGATGCCGAGCAGGGTCAAATAATAATCATATCGGTTGTAGAGGGTGCAGCAGGTCAGCACCTCAGGAGTAAATGTCAGTTGGATTTTCGTAACCGAGCATTCAGAGGTCGAGACAGCAGGTGTGGTATAGAGAGAGAGAGAGGGGGGGGGGTATAAAAGCTCCATCTGAATTACTGCAAGAATACCAGGACGTGGCCACCATTTTGTTTTTGACTGAACACACACACACACAGCTATGTTTTACTATACTTGTGAGTACTTTTTGGGACCGTCATTTGATTACCATTCAAAATCCTATTTTCCTTAACCACAAATCCTAAACCTAACCCTAAATATAAAACTATACCTAACCCTAACTCCTAAACCTAAACCTAATCGTAACTCCTAAACCTAAACCTAATTGTAACTCCTTAACCTGAACCTAACCTTAACTCCTAAACCTAAACCTAATAGTAACGCCTAAACCTAACCCTAACTCCTAACCCTAAAACTAACCCTAACTCCTAAACCTAAACCTAATCGTAACTCCTAAACCTAACCCTAACTCCGAAACCTAAACCTAACCCTAACTCCTAAACCTAAACCTAATCGTAACTCCTATACCTAAACCTAATCGTAAGTCCTAAACCTAATCATAACTCCTAAACCTAAACCTAATCATAACTCCTAAACCTAAACCTAATCATAACTCCTAAACCTAAACCTAATCGTAACTCCTAAACCTAAACCTAATCGTAAGTCCTAAACCTAAACCTGACCTTAACTCCTAAACCTAAACCTAATGGCAACTCTTAAACCTAAACCTAATCGTAACTCCTAACCTTATTTCTAACCCTAATTGGAACCCTAACCCTAAACCTAACCCCTGAGCCTAAAATAAAAAAAAATCTCATGTGGATCTTCAAAATGTCCCCACTTGGCCACATTTGTCTTGTTTTACTATCCTTATGATGATGCCTAATACCCACAAGGATAGTTAAACAAAAACACACACAGAGGAAGGGCTGTACAGTGAACACACCGGGTCACATTTCATATAGAGAGACATTCCCCTGGGGTCACTTGGCAACCAGGCATACATCCCTGACCTCTCCTTCCACATCACACTGCATTGTGTCCTACGCTAGAGAATAGAATGATGTCATTTCATTATAATTGATTGATTGTTTAATTAGTTTGCCATTTGAGCCAAATTGGATGCTGATGTGGGCTTATGTAAAGGAAGGAAGGGGGAGCTGAGTGGTTGGCTGAGTGGAGGTCTCTATGACAGGATAGGGAGAACAGTGTTCTTTATAGTGTTGTAGAGGACGCTCTGTGATGAGGACAAAGCCGCTGGAGGACGTCTGAAACCATAGTTCTCCCTCAGGACCAATTACTGCCTGTAGATCTACCAGCGCCGAGTCCCTCACTACAGCAGGTGTAGATCTACCAGGGCTGAGTCTCTCACTACAGCAGGTGTAGATTTACCAGCGCTGAGTCCCTCACTACAGCAGGTGTAGATCTACCAGGGCTGAGTCTCTCACTACAGCAGGTGTAGATCTACCAGCGCTGAGTCCCTCACTACAGCAGGAATAGATCTACCAGCGCTGAGTCCCCCACAACAGCAGGTGTAGATCTACCAGCGCTGAGTCCCTCACTACAGCAGGTGTAGATCTACCAGAGCTGAGTCCCTCACTACAGCAGGTGTAGATCGACCAGCGCTGAGTCCCCCACAACAGCAGGTGTAGATCTACCAGCGCTGAGTCCCTCACTACAGCAGGAATAGATCTACCAGCGCTGAGTCCCTCACTACAGCAGGTGTAGATCTACCAGGGCTGAGTCTCTCACTTCAGCAGATGTAGATCTACCAGCGCTGAGTCCCTCACTACAGCAGGTGTAGATCTACCAGGGCTGAGTCTCTCACTACAGCAGGTGTAGATCTACCAGGGCTGAGTCTCTCACTACAGCAGGTGTAGATCTACCAGGGCTGAGTCTCTCACTACAGCAGGAATAGATCGACCAGCGCTGAGTCCCCCACAACAGCAGGTGTAGATCTACCAGCGCTGAGTCCCTCACTACAGCAGGAATAGATCTACCAGCGCTGAGTCCCTCACTACAGCAGGTGTAGATCTACCAGGGCTGAGTCTCTCACTTCAGCAGATGTAGATCTACCAGCGCTGAGTCCCTCACTACAGCAGGTGTAGATCTACCAGGGCTGAGTCTCTCACTACAGCAGGTGTAGATCTACCAGGGCTGAGTCTCTCACTACAGCAGGTGTAGATCTACCAGGGCTGAGTCTCTCACTACAGCAGGTGTAGATCTACCAGCGCTGAGTCCCTCACAACAGCAGGTGTAGATCTACCAGAGCTGAGTCTCTCACTACAGCAGGTGTAGATCTACCAGCGCTGAGTCCCTCACTACAGCAGGTGTAGATCTACCAGGGCTGAGTCCCTCACTACAGCAGGTGTAGATCTACCAGCGCTGAGTCCCTCACTACAGCAGGAATAGATCTACCAGCGCTGAGTCCCCCACAACAGCAGGTGTAGATCTACCAGCGCTGAGTCCCTCACTACAGCAGGTGTAGATCTACCAGAGCTGAGTCCCTCACTACAGCAGGTGTAGATCGACCAGCGCTGAGTCCCCCACAACAGCAGGTGTAGATCTACCAGCGCTGAGTCCCTCACTACAGCAGGAATAGATCTACCAGCGCTGAGTCCCTCACTACAGCAGGTGTAGATCTACCAGGGCTGAGTCTCTCACTTCAGCAGATGTAGATCTACCAGCGCTGAGTCCCTCACTACAGCAGGTGTAGATCTACCAGGGCTGAGTCTCTCACTACAGCAGGTGTAGATCTACCAGGGCTGAGTCTCTCACTACAGCAGGTGTAGATCTACCAGGGCTGAGTCTCTCACTACAGCAGGAATAGATCTACCAGCGCTGAGTCCCCCACAACAGCAGGTGTAGATCTACCAGCGCTGAGTCCCTCACTACAGCAGGAATAGATCTACCAGCGCTGAGTCCCTCACTACAGCAGGTGTAGATCTACCAGGGCTGAGTCTCTCACTTCAGCAGATGTAGATCTACCAGCGCTGAGTCCCTCACTACAGCAGGTGTAGATCTACCAGGGCTGAGTCTCTCACTACAGCAGGTGTAGATCTACCAGGGCTGAGTCTCTCACTACAGCAGGTGTAGATCTACCAGGGCTGAGTCTCTCACTACAGCAGGTGTAGATCTACCAGCGCTGAGTCCCTCACAACAGCAGGTGTAGATCTACCAGAGCTGAGTCTCTCACTACAGCAGGTGTAGATTTACCAGCGCTGAGTCCCTCATTACAGCAGGTGTAGATCTACCAGAGCTGAGTCCCTCACTACAGCAGGTGTAGATCTACCAGGGCTGAGTCTCTCACTTCAGCAGATGTAGATCTACCAGCGCTGAGTCCCTCATTACAGCAGGTGTAGATCTACCAGCGCTGAGTCCCTCACAACAGCAGGTGTAGATCTACCAGCGCTGAGTCCCTCACTACAGCAGGTGTAGATCTACCAGCGCTGAGTCTCTCACAACAGCAGGTGTAGATCTACCAGCGCTGAGTCCCTCACTACAGCAGGTGTAGATCTACCAGGGCTGAGTCTCTCACTACAGCAGGTGTAGATCTACCAGCGCTGAGTCCCTCACTACAGCAGGTGTAGATCTACCAGGGCTGAGTCTCTCACTACAGCAGGTGTAGATCTACCAGCGCTGAGTCTCTCACAACAGCAGGTGTAGATCTACCAGCGCTGAGTCTCTCACTACAGCAGGTGTATATCTACCAGCGCTGAGTCCCTCACTACAGCAGGTGTATATCTACCAGGGCTGAGTCCCTCACTACAGCAGGTGTAGATCTATCAGCACTGAGTCTCTCACTACAGCAGGTGTAGATCTACCAGAGCTGAGTCCCTCACTACAGCAGGTGTAGATCTATCAGCACTGAGTCTCTCACTACAGCAGGTGTATATCTACCAGGGCTGAGTCCCTCACTACAGCAGGTGTAGATCTATCAGCACTGAGTCTCTCACTACAGCAGGTGTAGATCTACCAGAGCTGAGTCTCTCACTACAGCAGGTGGGGTGTGTGTGTCGATATAAGTCATGACTCATGAATGATGTTAAGAGGAAGTAGTAACCTAAATATACCTCTCTAGCCTTCATATTGTTCCTTGTCTTAATATACCTCTCTAGCCTTCATATTGTTCCTTGTCTTAATATACCTCTCTAGCCTTCATATAGTTCCCTGTCTTAATATACCTCTCTAGCCTTCATATTGTTCCCTGTCTTAATATACATCTCTAGCCTTCATATAGTTCCCTGTCTTAATATACATCTCTAGCCTTCATATAGTTCCCTGTCTTAATATACCTCTCTAGCCTTCATATAGTTCCCTGTCTTACAGTTTTTTTTGATTGCTTAAGCACGATTTTCAAAACAGGGCCCGTGTTTTCAAAACACTACACACAATTAGCACAACCACACACCCAATTAGCAAAACACTACAGATCCTTTGCAAAATTAAACACTCTTGTAAAAACTATACACTTCTTTTTAAAAACCACACTTTGTTACCATATGAAACACACACGTTTCACATTACTATACTCTGTTTGCACGAGTTACACTCTGCTGTGATAAACCTAAAACACTTTTAGCACTTCTACTTCCCTATGATTAGAGTAGGCTACTATCAACAAAGTACAAATATAATGTCAATTCACCAAACACTACACAAGACCAATTATTGCAGACTGAAGAAACTCATTTATTTCTCAACACGCCCAAAATGTTGACATGGAGATTCATAATACTGTAACCAAACGTCACTTTACGTATTGTAAGTAAAAAAAAAATATATACAAAAATAACTAGACATTATCTCTTCGCCTAGCTGGATCTGGCCAGAGAATTTCATCAACATCGCAGGCAATGTTGTCATTAGCAAGACACCTTGGAAAGAAACGTCTTGAATGACGAATCCATCCTTGCATTGCTGCTACCTCCATCTGGTCACAGGCCTCCTCCATGGCTTGGATGAGGGGTACCTCAGCCTGGAGACGGAGATCATATACCTTCCACCGCCATGCCGAGAAAAACTCTTCTATAGGGTTGAGGAATGGAGAGTATGGTGGAAGATATAGGACGGTGAAATATGGATGTTGCTGAAACCAGTTCTGAACCAGAGCAGAGCGGTGGAAAGACACATTGTCCCAGACAACAATGTATTGCATATGATCGATTTGATTTGCTGCTGTTATGTTGTGCAATTGGTCCAAGAATGTAAGTATGAGTACTGTGTTGTAAGGGCCCATATGGGCATGGCGGTGGAGGACCCCATTCTGTGTAATGGCTGCACAGAGTGCTATATTACCCCCACATTGCCCTGGGACATTGACTATAGCCCTGTGGCCAATGATGTTTCTTCCCCTCCTTCGTGTTCTCGTCAGGTTGAACCCAGCCTCATCTACGTAAATGAACTCATGCTGGATCTCCTCTCCATCCATTCGTAAAACTCTCTGAAAAACAGTGTCAGGCAAAATTGTGTAGTTCAGTGTAGATCTAGTATACATATTACAGTACAGTAAAAGATTATGAGACAGTATGCAAGATCACACTGCTAAAGTGAATACATACCTCTGCATTATCATGCCGCAGTCGTTTCACCCTTTCGGAATTGCGCTCAAAAGGCACTAGATAAATTTGAATATGAATATTTTTTAGGATGCGTGCCAGTGTTGCTTTTTATAGTGCTTATACACCTGATTGGTGTGTCTACAATTAAGCAAACGAGTGTTTGCACACCTGATGACTGTGTTGAACCAATTGGTTGGACGGTGTGGTAATTTGACAGTCAGTGCTTTGGTATTGCAAGGACGTGACTTCATGATAGATTTTTGTGTGTAATGTATGTTAAGTGTGTTTAGTGTTTTGCAAATCACTGTGTGTAGAGTTTTGCAACAAGTGTGAGGTTGACAATGTGCTTATAGTTGTGCAAATATGGGCTGATGTTTTGCTTCTTGAGTGTAAGGTTTTGCTAATAGTGTACTACTTTTAATTTTAGTGTGTAAGCAATCCAAAAAAACTGTAATATACCTCTCTAGCCTTCATATAGTTCCCTGTCTTAGTATACCTCTCTAGCCTTCATATTGTTCCCTGTCTTAATATACCTCTCTAGCCTTCATATAGTTCCCTGTCTTAATATACCTCTCTGGCCTTCATATAGTTCCCTGTCTTAATATACCTCTCTGGCCTTCATATAGTTAGTTCCCTGTCTTAATATACCTCTCTAGCCTTCATATAGTTCCCTGTCTTAATATACCTCTCTAGCCTTCATATAGTTCCCTGTCTTAATATACCTCTCTGGCCTTCATATAGTTCCCTGTCTTAATATACCTCTCTGGCCTTCATATAGTTCCCTGTCTTAATATACCTCTCTAGCCTTCATATAGTTCCCTGTCTTAATATACCTCTCTAGCCTTCATATAGTTCCCTGTCTTAATATACATCTCTGGCCTTCATATAGTTCCCTGTCTTAATATATCTCTCTAGCCTTCATATAGTTCCCTGTCTTAGTATACATCTCTGGCCTTCATATAGTTCCCTGTCTTAATATATCTCTCTAGCCTTCATATAGTTCCCTGTCTTAGTATACATCTCTGGCCTTCATATAGTTCCCTGTCTTAATATACCTCTCTGGCCTTCATATAGTTCCCTGTCTTAATATACCTCTCTAGCCTTCATATAGTTCCCTGTCTTAATATATCTCTCTAGCCTTCATATAGTTCCCTGTCTTAGTATACATCTCTGGCCTTCATATAGTTCCCTGTCTTAATATACATCTCTGGCCTTCATATAGTTCCCTGTCTTAATATACCTCTCTAGCCTTCATATAGTTCCCTGTCTTAAGATACATCTCTGGCCTTCATATAGTTCCCTGTCTTAATATACATCTCTAGCCTTCATATAGTTCCCTGTCTTACTCTGTACCCTGCCTCTCTCATGTTCTCAGTGGCCCTGAGGAGAGGACAACATGTTTTGGTTGGCGTGGCGTTTGGACTAACTGAGCACAGAAACAACAGGTGGTGAGGTGTTGAGCAAGAAGTCTGATCAACCATGGTTACAAACACTTTATGTGTTTCTCTTAAAACATCCTTTCGTGTTTATTTCATTTACTGATCATTTGGTTTTGAGCTTAATAAAAAATGCCTGCCAGTAACAAGAGGAAAGGTTGTTGCAAGTTCACATCTTTGTATCCATGACGATGAAGACTATTGTTTCTTTGCTGTCCATATAATTAAGTAATTCAGTCTTAGCTGTTGTGTTTGGGGGTGTTCATACTGTGTGTGTGTGTGTGTGTGTGTGTGTGTGTGTGTGTGTGTGTGTGTGTGTGTGTGTGTGTGTGTGTGTGTATCTCTGTGTGTATGTGTGTGTATCTTATTTTAAATGCTGACTGCATGACCTCTGTAGGGGTAAACATTTCAGCGGGAGAGAGACAGGCTGTTCCTCTCCCCCTGTGGCGTCCCAAATCAAAATGATGACTTGTTTTCGGAAGAGACCAGACTTCTCGTACATCAACCGCCAACGCTGTAAATAACAGACTCACTCACTCACGCTCAGGGCTCGGGTTTTTGGTTTCGGTCAAGGAAGGATTTCTTGAGAATTTTTTTGTGTATATGTGTGTACACTGTGTGTGTATGTGTATCTATATATATGTGTGTGTGTGTGTGTGTGTGTATGAGAGAGACAGAGAGAGAGACAGAGAGAGAGACAGAGAGAGAGACAGCGAGAGAGAGAGAGAGAGAGAGAGACAGAGAGAGAGAGAGAGAGAGAGAGAGAGAGAGAGAGGGGGGGGGGGGGGGGGACGCTCAGAGCGTGTCCACTGACCCACTGACCTTGGTCTTGGGAGGGAGGGGGGCATCCAGCATGTAAAAGTGTACTGCCATCTAGTGGAGGAAATGCTCTTAGGACGTTCCCTCATGTACCTCTCTCTCTCCCTCTCTGTCCCTCATCCAGACCCCAGACACCCCAGGTCCCAGGGGCGGCTCGCTGGCAGAGAAAAACATTGTCTCTGCCGCTCTACTCTGGTCTGGACAGAGCTGCTCCTCTGCTACACATTGTCCTGGTAGTGGAGGAGGAGGAAGCCTTGCTGGTTCCCAAGAGAAAGTGACCCTCATGGCCTAGAAATCAAAATAACCATGTCGGTGGCCATCTTAGCCTTCACTGCAGCTGGCACGGAACACAACAATGAACCAATCCATCACGGGATAGAGATCTGCTGGTACAGCTCAGGGATAAAAGTATCCTACGATCCTACCTTATATCCTAGCCTATGGTAAACTTTCCTAACTTACTATATATCCTACTATCCTACCTTATATCCTAGCCTATGGTAAACTATGCTAACTTATTATGTATTCTACTATCCTACCTTATATCCTAGCCTATGGTAAACTTTCCTAACTTATTATATATCCTACTATCCTACCTTATATCCTAGCCTATGGTAAACTATGCTAACTTATTATGTATTCTACTATCCTACCTTATATCCTAGCCTATGGTAAACTTTCCTAACTTATTATATATCCTACTATCCTACCTTATATCCTAGCCTATGGTAAACTATGCTAACTTATTATGTATCCTACTATCCTACCTTATATCCTAGCCTATGGTAAACTATGCTAACTTATTATGTATCCTACTATCCTACCTTACATACTAACCTATCCTTCCCTACACCCTACACTATACTATCCTCTCTTGTCCTACATTGCTAAACCATTCCTCCACCTTACTTCAGCCATCCCCCGTTGAGCCTGGTGGAGGATTAATGACATGGTCCGTATTGAAAACAAACAGCAGACATGCTGCTTCTAAAGGTCGTCACTCAGCTCAGCAACCCTGACCCCTGACCTCTGACCCTTAACACACACACACAGACGCAGCGCTGTTTGTTGATGTGTACCTACCCACACGGGTCACTTCCTACAGGCATCCTCCTTGCCGGGCTAGACTCAACACAGACCGTCACACACACACGCACACACACAGACACACACTGGCGCACACACACACTCACTGTCTAGGTATGCAAATTGAGAGATGACAAGGTGTTGTGAGGTGTGGGTTTGAAAGAAACTTAGTCCAGCATCATGAATCTAGGCAAGACAAACACCGGGTTTTTTCTCTCCAATTTCGACAAAGAACAATAAAACTTTTTGGAAATGCTTTGAGCCAGAATCTTTGAATGTTACTCACCGTAACCAATTTAACTTAGTAAACTATTTAAAACGTTTTAAACCACCTAACCGCAATCTAATACGTGTTTAGCAACTACTGTATTTAGATAGAACACAGGCAGAGTGACCACTGTTTAGACTCAGTGTAATCAATCTCCACTGGCTGACTATCTAACTG
>NC_052345.1:3262919-3372919 GCF_016432855.1 Salvelinus namaycush
AAAGTGATGTAGGTATAGGGGTAAGGGGACAGGGATACTAAAGTGATGTAGGTATAGGGGTAAGGGACAGGGATACTAAAGTGATGTAGGTATAGGGGTAAGGGGTCAGGGATACTAAAGTGATGTAGGTATAGGGGTAAAGGACAGGGATACTAAAGTGATGTAGGTATAGGGGTAAGGGACAGGGATACTAAAGTGATGTAGGTATAGGGGTAAGGGGACAGGGATACTAAAGTGATGTAGGTATAGGGGTAAGGGGACAGGGATACTAAAGTGATGTAGGTATAGGGGTAAGGGGACAGGGATACTAAAGTGATGTAGGTATAGGGGTAAGGGGACAGGGATACTAAAGTGATGTAGGTATAGGGGTAAGGGGACAGGGATACTAAAGTGATGTAGGTATAGGGGTAAGGGGACAGGGACACTAAAGTGATGTAGGTATAGGGGTAAGGGGACAGGGATACTAAAGTGATGTAGGTATAGAGGTAAGGGACAGGGATACTAAAGTGATGTAGGTATAGTGGTAAGGGACAGGGATACTAAAGTGATGTAGGTATAGGGGTAAGGGACAGGGATACTAAAGTGATGTAGGTATAGGGGTAAGGGGACAGGGATACTAAAGTGATGTAGGTATAGGGGTAAGGGGACAGGGATACTAAAGTGATGTAGGTATAGGGGTAAAGGACAGGGATACTAAAGTGATGTAGGTATAGGGGTAAAGGACAGGGATACTAAAGTGATGTAGGTATAGGGGTAAGGGGACAGGGATACTAAAGTGATGTAGGTATAGGGGTAAAGGACAGGGATACTAAAGTGATGTAGGTATAGGGGTAAAGGACAGGGATACTAAAGTGATGTAGGTATAGGGGTAAGGGACAGGGATACTAAAGTGATGTAGGTATAGGGGTAAGGGGCAGGGATACTAAAGTGATGTAGGTATAGGGGTAAGGGGACAGGGATACTAAAGTGATGTAGGTATAGGGGTAAAGGACAGGGATACTAAAGTGATGTAGGTATAGGGGTAAGGGGCAGGGATACTAAAGTGATGTAGGTATAGGGGTAAGGGGACAGGGATACTAAAGTGGTGTAGGTATAGGGGTAAGGGGACAGGGATACTAAAGTGATGTAGGTATAGGGGTAAAGGACAGGGATACTAAAGTGATGTAGGTATAGGGGTAAGGGGCAGGGATACTAAAGTGATGTAGGTATAGGGGTAAGGGGACAGGGATACTAAAGTGATGTAGGTATAGGGGTAAAGGACAGGGATACTAAAGTGATGTAGGTATAGGGGTAAGGGGCAGGGATACTAAAGTGATGTAGGTATAGGGGTAAGGGGACAGGGATACTAAAGTGATGTAGGTATAGGGGTAAGGGACAGGGATACTAAAGTGATGTAGGTATAGGGGTAAAGGACAGGGATACTAAAGTGATGTAGGTATAGGGGTAAGGGACAGGGATACTAAAGTGATGTAGGTATAGGGGTAAGGGGACAGGGACACTAAAGTGATGTAGGTATAGAGGTAAGGGACAGGGACACTAAAGTGATGTAGGTATAGGGGTAAGGGGACAGGGATACTAAAGTGATGTAGGTATAGGGGTAAGGGACAGGGATACTAAAGTGATGTAGGTATAGGGGTAAGGGGACAGGGGTACTAAAGTGATGTAGGTATAGGGGTAAGGGGACAGGGATACTAAAGTGATGTAGGTATAGGGGTAAGGGGACAGGGATACTAAAGTGATGTAGGTATAGGGGTAAGGGGACAGGGATACTAAAGTGATGTAGGTATAGGGGTAATGGACAGGGATACTAAAGTGATGTAGGTATAGGGGTAAGGGAACAGGGATACTAAAGTGATGTAGGTATAGGGGTAAAGGACAGGGATACTAAAGTGATGTAGGTATAGGGGTAAGGGGACAGGGATACTAAAGTGATGTAGGTATAGGGGTAAGGGGACAGGGATACTAAAGTGATGTAGGTATAGGGGTAAAGGACAGGGATACTAAAGTGATGTAGGTATAGGGGTAAGGGGACAGGGATACTAAAGTGATGTAGGTATAGGGGTAAAGGACAGGGATACTAAAGTGATGTAGGTATAGGGGTAAGGGGACAGGGATACTAAAGTGATGTAGGTATAGGGGTAAGGGGACAGGGGTACTAAAGTGATGTAGGTATAGGGGTAAGGGGACAGGGATACTAAAGTGATGTAGGTATAGGGGTAAGGGGACAGGGATACTAAAGTGATGTAGGTATAGGGGTAAAGGACAGGGATACTAAAGTGATGTAGGTATAGGGGTAAGGGGACAGGGATACTAAAGTGATGTAGGTATAGGGGTAAGGGGACAGGGACACTAAAGTGATGTAGGTATAGGGGTAAGGGGACAGGGATACTAAAGTGATGTAGGTATAGGGGTAAGGGGACAGGGATACTAAAGTGATGTAGGTATAGAGGTAAGGGGACAGGGATACTGAAGTGATGTAGGTATAGGGGTAAAGGACAGGGATACTAAAGTGATGTAGGTATAGGGGTAAGGGACAGGGATACTAAAGTGATGTAGGTATAGGGGTAAGGGGACAGGGATACTAAAGTGATGTAGGTATAGGGGTAAGGGGACAGGGATACTAAAGTGATGTAGGTATAGGGGTAAGGGGACAGGGATACTAAAGTGATGTAGGTATAGGGGTAAGGGGACAGGGATACTAAAGTGATGTAGGTATAGGGGTAAGGGGACAGGGATACTAAAGTGATGTAGGTATAGGGGTAAGGGGACAAGGATACTAAAGTGATGTAGGTATAGGGGTAAAGGACAGGGATACTAAAGTGATGTAGGTATAGGGGTAAGGGGACAGGGATACTAAAGTGATGTAGGTATAGGGGTAAGGGGACAGGGACACTAAAGTGATGTAGGTATAGGGGTAAGGGGACAGGGATACTAAAGTGATGTAGGTATAGGGGTAAGGGGACAGGGATACTAAAGTGATGTAGGTAGGTATGTATAGGGGTAAGGTGACTAGGCATCAGGTTATATGATAAACAGAGTAGCAGCAGCTTATATGGGAGTGGGTGTGCGGGTGTGTAGAGTCAGTATAAATGTATGTGAGTGGGTGTGTAGAGTCAGTATAAATGTATGTGAGTGGGTGTGTAGAGTCAGTATAAATATATGGGAGTGAGCAAATGATGGAGTGTGTCACGATCGTTATAAGGAGTGGACCAAGATGCAGCATGGTATGTTTCCATCCTTTATTTTGGAAGAGAAACTTAAAGAACAAAAACAATAAAGCGAACAAACGAAACGTGAAGCTCAGAGTAGTGCTCACAGGCAACTGTACCTAGACAAGATCCCACAAAGCACAAAGGGGAAATGGCTGCCTAAATATGATCCCCAATCAGAGACAACGATAAACAGCTGCCTCTGATTGGGAACCATACCAGGCCAAAATAGATATATAATTCCCCTAGATAACCCACCCTTAATCACACCCCGACCTAACCAACATGGAGAATAAACAGCTCTCTATGGTCAGGGCGTGACAGAGTGAGTGTTTGTATGTGTGCTGGAGGGACAGTGTGTGTGTGTGTGTGTGTGTGTGTGTGTGTGTGTGTGTGTGTGTGTGTGTGTGTGTGTGTGTGTGTGTGTGTGTGTGTGTGTGTGTGTGTGTGTGTGTGTGTGTGTGTGTGTGTGTGTGCGTGCGTGCTTGCATAGAGACAGTGCAGAGATTGAAATGGAAGGTCCATAAAATTACACTGTAAACTCAGACAGTCCGTGTAGCTATTTTGTTGTCTATTTATCAGTCGTATTGCTTGGAGGTAGAAGCTGTTCAAGAGCCTGTTGGTGTCAGACTTGATGCACCGGTACAAAGGTGTATCAAGGTAGAAACAGAGTTGGGACTAAGTCACTATTATTCGAGTCACAAGCAAGTGACAAGTTCCGAGTCTCAAGTCTAGTCACAAGTAGAACATCTCGAGTCAAGTCCAAGTCATACATTCTAAGAGCCAGTCAAGTCCAAGTCATACATTCTAGGAGCCAGTCAAGTCCAAGTTATACATTCTAAGAGCCAGTCAAGTCCAAGTCATACATTCTAAGAGCCAGTCAAGTCCAAGTGATACATTCTAAGAGCCAGTCAAGTCCAAGTCATACATTCTAAGAGCCAGTTAAGTCCAAGTCATACATTCTAAGAGCCAGTTATGTCCAAGTCATACATTCTAAGAGCCAGTTAAGTCCAAGTCATACATTCTAAGAGCCAGTTATGTCCAAGTCATACATTCTAAGAGCCAGTTAAGTCCAAGTCATACATTCTAAGAGCCAGTCAATTCCAAGTCATACATTCTAAGAGCCAGTCAAGTCCAAGTCATACATTCTAAGAGCCAGTTATGTCCAAGTCATACATTCTAAGAGCCAGTTAAGTCCAAGTCATACATTCTAAGAGCCAGTCAAATCCAAGTCATACATTCTAAGAGCCAGTCAAGTCCAAGTCATACATTCTAAGAGCCAGTCAAGTCCAAGTCATACATTATAAGAGCCAGTCAAGTCCAAGTCATACATTCTAAGAGCCAGTCAAATCCAAGTCATACATTCTAAGAGCCAGTCAAGTCCAAGTCATACATTCTAAGAGCCAGTCAAATCCAAGTCATACATTCTAAGAGCCAGTCAAGTCCAAGTCATACATTCTAAGAGCCAGTCAAGTCCAAGTCATGCATTCTAAGAGGCAGTTATGTCCAAGTCATACATTCTAATAGCCAGTTAAGTCCAAGTCATACATTCTAAGAGCCAGTCAAATCCAAGTCATACATTCTAAGAGCCAGTCAAGTCCAAGTCATGCATTCTAAGAGGCAGTTATGTCCAAGTCATACATTCTAATAGCCAGTCAAATCCAAGTCATACATTCTAAGAGCCAGTCAAGTCCAAGTCATGTATTCTAAGAGGCAGTTATGTCCAAGTCATACATTCTAAGAGCCAGTCAAATCCAAGTCATACATTCTAAGAGCCAGTCAAGTCCAAGTCATACATTCTAAGAGCCAGTCAAGTCCAAGTCATGCATTCTAAGAGGCAGTTATGTCCAAGTCATACATTCTAATAGCCAGTTAAGTCCAAGTCATACATTCTAAGAGCCAGTCAAATCCAAGTCATACATTCTAAGAGCCAGTCAAGTCCAAGTCATGCATTCTAAGAGGCAGTTATGTCCAAGTCATACATTCTAATAGCCAGTCAAATCCAAGTCATACATTCTAAGAGCCAGTCAAGTCCAAGTCATGTATTCTAAGAGGCAGTTATGTCCAAGTCATACATTCTAATAGCCAGTTAAGTCCAAGTCATACATTCTAAGAGCCAGTCAAATCCAAGTCATACATTCTAAGAGCCAGTCAAGTCCAAGTCATGCATTCTAAGAGGCAGTCAAGTTGAGTCCAGTCACAAGTTTTTTCAAGTCAAGTCTCAAGTCAAGTAAAAACAATCTATACATGCAATGACTTGTTCAACTACAAGTCTGTGTCTATTTATTGAGGCTACCAGACAGCCCGTTTCTTTATTTTGTCTACAACACATTTTGATTATGTAATAATGAATTTGTACAATATATTCCAAATGCAAGCTTTATAACTAAATGATCAATTTCAAGCAATTTGTACATACCACAAGACCAGTAGGCCTATTGTTGCTTGATGCCCCATTGTTGGTGAGCTTGCAAAGTAAACAGTTAATATTCTTGGTAACCGAACAATTTTTGGAGCTGCATATTTATTAAAGGCAAAGACAGGGTTGGGAATCCCTGGGATAAAATGACAGCATATCTTGCATTGCTAGCTAAGGCTGACATCTTGTGGCGTAAAGAGGAATTGCATTGGTTTAATAGCCCGCAGCTTGCCTTGTAGACCTCCATTCCGCCAGCAAGAATAAGCAATACTTAGCAAGAATTTAGGCCGTTACCTCGGCTTTTTCCTAAATAAATGTCCTGCAATGAAGATCGTGAAAAATATTACAAATGGTCGAAATTCGTAACATGTTATGAGGAAATGTTAGCAGACTTCAAATTTAGTTTAACAATATGGAAAAATCAATAAAGTTAATCGCCTTTATAGCAAAAATGATATTATAGCGTTGACATTATTGTTTACAGCAAGTAATTATTACTAGATAGTTATCATGGCAACAACAATAATACAAATAACAAAACATTATTTATAATGCTACTATTAATAAAAATATGAATAATATTATTATAATAATTATAATAATCAACTTCAGAAAATACTTTTAAATCCCATTATTAATTAGCGCATTCGTTTTGCACGAAGTTCAGTACGTTTTTCACAGTGAACATACTGCACCGTAGTACACAATTACCTGTATACTGAAGGAGCAGGACGCTCCTCTGGGTGTAAACTCTGTAGATTTGGAAACTAGAAGTCTGAGTAAAATGGACCCCCCTTTCACTAAAACACCGTACAGTGCAATAAATAATATGAGCACACACACAAAACAATTTTTGACCATTTAGGCTTTGCACTGTCTCTTTATTCTGAAGGATTCCAGAAATCCGTGACCCGGAAGTACTTAGTTATTCTTTCCTGCTTCACAGCGGTACCTTGTAGCGCGTTGAAGGTGAAGCTCGCCTGTCTCTCCGCTGCAGCCTATCGGTGAGGTACTGAACAAGAACGACTCTCTCCCCTTCTCCTGCCCTGTACCGGGATCCGTTATAATCATGTCTATATTCGCCGAAGTACCTCAAGCCCCTCCAGTGGCCGTTTTTAAACTGACTGCCGATTTCAGAGAGGACACTCACGCGCAGAAGGTGAATTTGGGAGTCGGAGGTAAGAGAGAGAAGACCCAACAAGCTATTCTAACTTACGTTTCGAATTTGCAACACAGACGGGTAAACTGCTTTGACCACGGCCACTAGTTTGAGTAGCATGATAATAGAATGCTTGCCAACTAACATGGCTTTGACCTTCCTCGTTAGCATGCTGGCTAACAGAGTAGTCGAAGTTTGACAGCAAGTGCAACTAGACTGCCGCATATATCAGCCATATTTTTCTGCTAATACAGGGACATCTAGCTAGTATCTAACATGATTTACATGTTATGCTTTGCAGCATGAAAGCATTTATAAAACGCTGCTCATTCTGCAGTTTGTCATTTGTTGGACACTGGACAGCAATGTGACCTCATGATTGATTCTACGAGAACTCGTGCGGTCCATACAGAACAGATCAGGCAGTCCGCAATAGAAGCGTATTATAAACTGTTAACTTTAGTTCGAACTCAGTCATCATAGGACTGGTGACGTCGGGTGACAGACCTTCCAAAAGGTCTGCGGTCATTCCTAAACATTGTAGATGAGGTCTGAATGCCATCGCCATACAATTAGGAATTGGATCTCTATGACCAGTGGGCTCTGGTCAGAACAGATAGTTATGCATGTGTTGGGTTTGGAATAGATCACTCTGCCTTCACTACTAGGTTATATTGTCATCCCTTGCATTTCATTCATCAGTCTTCCAATGCCAAGGCTGTAGGGAATGCATGATTGTATCTTCTCACTCACCGTTTAAACTTGTTCCCCAAACCACGCTCTGTTAAATTCACAACGACAGACGCAGACAGGTGAACAATGGTTCTGACTAGAGGGAGAACAGCAGGGCTCATCAACTAGATTCTACACCGGGACCATTGTTTTTCTTGAGCCGATGGTCAGGGGAACATAATTACAAGTCATTTGTAGGCTGCAAATTGACGCCAAGAAGCCCAAACAGATAATATTTGACTAGAACATAATCACATATTTGCATATGATCACATATCTCACTATTGTGCGTGGGAATACTTTGGAACAGATTTCCAAAATCATTTGGAGCTAGGGTTTGGCCCCCAAAAATAACCTGCGGGCCAAATTCGGCCAGTTGGGGAACCTAGGAGTACAGCTACGACTAGAAGTGACTTTTTCATAGCAGGTAAGGAGAATTTAGATTTAGGTTAGAAGACTTAGGTTAGGAAAAGGGATGGGGTTAGCTAAACCTGTTAGGAAAAGGGATGGGGTTAGCTAAACCTGCTAGGAAAAGGGATGGGGTTAGCTCAACCTGTTAGGAAAAGGGATGGGGTTAGCTCAACCTGCTAGGAAAAGGGATGGGGTTAGCTAAACCTGCTAGGAAAAGGGAGGGGGTTAGCTCAACCTGCTAGGAAAAGGGAGGGGGTTAGCTCAACCTGCTAGGAAAAGGGAGGGGGTTTGCTCAACTTGCTAGGAAAAGGGATGGGGTTAGCTCAACCTGCTAGGAAAAGGGAGGGGGTTAGCTCAACCTGCTAGGAAAAGGGAGGGGGTTAGCTCAACCTGCTAGGAAAAGGGAGGGGGTTTGCTCAACCTGCTAGGAAAAGGGAGGGGGTTTGCTCAACCTGCTAGGAAAAGGGAGGGGGTTAGCTCAACCTGCTAGGAAAAGGGAGGGGGTTAGCTCAACCTGCTAGGAAAAGGGAGGGGGTTAGCTCAACCTGCTAGGAAAAGGGAGGGGGTTAGCTCAACCTGCTAGGAAAAGGGAGGGGGTTAGCTCAACCTGCTAGGAAAAGGGAGGGGGTTAGCTCAACCTGCTAGGAAAAGGGAGGGGGTTAGCTCAACCTGCTAGGAAAAGGGATGGGGTTAGCTCAACCTGCTAGGAAAAGGGATGGGGTTAGCTCAACCTGCTAGGAAAAGGGATGGGGTTAGCTCAACCTGCTAGGAAAAGTCACTTCCGCTCGTACTCCCTCGGTAGTAGCTACAGAACCTAGAGCCAAGGGCCTCATAACACAACACCACACAGGACTCCTGGGAAAATATCGACTGGTTGTTGTTGGCAGTGAGAGACTGATGCTAGTAGAAACAGGGTGTTGAGGAACTGTTATAATAAACTAGTTGGGCTTGTCTTGTGACCTTGATGAATCACTATTTGGTATATTAATGAACTGCAGGAAGGGAAAAAAACAACAAAGAAAAGTAGCTTCTAACCAGCTAGCCTACCTGTCTGTAGTTTCCCCTTCGACTAGACCAGGGCCTGGTGTAGGCCAGCTAGCTAGGCTACATGTATGTAGTTTCCCCTTCGACTAGACCAGGGCCTGGTGTAGGCCAGCTAGCTAGGCTACATGTATGTAGTTTCCCCTTCGACTAGACCAGGGCCTGGTGTAGGCCAGCTAGCTAGGCTACATGTATGTAGTTTCCCCTTAGACTAGACCAGGGCCTGGTATAGGCCAGCTAGCTAGGCTACATGTATGTAGTTTCCCCTTCGACTAGACCAGGGCCTGGTGTAGGCCAGCTAGCTAGGCTACATGTATGTAGTTTCCCCTTAGACTAGACCAGGGCCTGGTGTAGGCCAGCCAGCTAGGCTACATGTATGTAGTTTCCCCTTCGACTAGACCAGGGCCTGGTGTAGGCCAGCTAGCTAGGCTACATGTATGTAGTTTCCCCTTCGACTAGACCAGGGCCTGGTGTAGGCCAGCCAGCTAGGCTACATGTATGTAGTTTCCCCTTCGACTAGACCAGGGCCTGGTATAGGCCAGCCAGCCAGCTAGCTATTTGTTGTGAACTTTGGTAACTGAATATCAACGGCTGTAATTTGATCCTCAATGGTAGAGCGCACCGGCCTGGACTGGAAAGGAGAGAAATTGGAAGGCTTTCCTTAGAGAGGGAAATGAAGCTCCTCGGAAGTCACATGCACAGGCGTGTGCACACACACACACACTTATTCTTCAGGCCAGGGTGACCTCCAGCAGAGCAGGGTGTGACAACAGAGTGCATGAATTTTGCAGCCTGCTAGTGGTCATTATGAAAAGTTGTTTTGGTGTCAACCATCAACATTTTTAAGTAGGCTTATTATAACTAGGCTATTGTACACTCTGTAATACTAGTTTTTGTCTCTCCAGCCTACAGTAAATGACTGCCTGGTGCCTGCTATTGGTCCTGCCCACGCAGAAAGGCTGACAGACATGTACAGTGTGTATTATAAAACATTTTATTTAACTCGGCAAGTCAGTTAAGAACAAATTCTTATTTACAATGACGGCCTACCCCGGCCAAACCCTAACCCGGATGACGCTGGGCCAATTGTGTGCCGCTCTATGGTACTCCCAATCACGGCCGGTTTTGATACAGCCTGGAATCAAACCAGGGTCTGTAGTGATGCCTCTAGCACTGAGATGCAGTGCCTTAGACCGCTGCGCCACTCTGGAGCCCTGTATACAGATGGTGTACATATGACTGTCTACCATGGGTCCTGCCTAGATAGACCGTTAGATACAGTATATAATGTCTCTCTCCTCAGCCTACCGTACAGATGACTGTCTACCGTGGGTCCTGCCTAGATAGACCGTTAGATACAGTATATAATGTCTCTCTCCTCAGCCTACCGTACAGATGACTGTCTACCGTGGGTCCTGCCTAGATAGACCGTTAGATACAGTATATAATGTCTCCTCTCTCTCCTCAGCCTACCGTACAGATGACTGTCTACCGTGGGTCCTGCCTAGATAGACCGTTAGATACAGTATATAATGTCTCTCTCCTCAGCCTACCGTACAGATGACTGTCTACCGTGGGTCCTGCCTAGATAGACCGTTAGATACAGTATATAATGTCTCCTCTCTCTCCTCAGCCTACCGTACAGATGACTGTCTACCGTGGGTCCTGCCTAGATAGACCGTTAGATACAGTATATAATGTCTCTCTCCTCAGCCTACCGTACAGATGACTGTCTACCGTGGGTCCTGCCTAGATAGACCGTTAGATACAGTATATAATGTCTCCTCTCTCTCTCTCCTCAGCCTACCGTACAGATGACTGTCTACCGTGGGTCCTGCCCGTAGTGAAGAAGGTAGAGAAGATGATAGTGGAGGACAACAGTCTGAACCACGAGTATCTTCCCATCCTGGGTCTCCCTGAGCTCCGCTCTGCTGCCTCCAAGGTGGCCCTGGGGGATGACAGCCCCGCCATCAAGGACGGAAGGGTAGGTAGCAGGGAGGGACACATGTATATACATAGACACATACCAGAGTTGGGCAGAATTGAATTGAAAATGCCTCAGAAATTCCCATAAAATGATTGAATTGAAGTCGTAAGGAGAATACAGAATTACAATTTTTACTTAAAGGAAATAGAATTTAGTGAAATTCTATTAATTTGAAGTGTCTCTTCTATTCTACATTAGGTGTAGTCTATACAAGTATACATCTTGTGCCTAAAACATCAAACATGTCGTAATATACATGCATATAAAACAATCAATTTTCAGGACAACATCTTGAAATGTATGATCAAAGAAAACGACACCTGTATGTGAATATTCAAAGTTATTATATTTTATTAATCACTTATATTTAGTTAAATATGGGGGAAATACTACATTTCCCAGCATTAGTTCAACCCTCAAGTTGACCCTGAGGCCTTGAAAAAGAAGCCAAAGAAATGAAATGGTTGGTGGAAATGTAATGGTCTGTTCTAAGCACTAAGGTTAAAAGAGTTGATGAACATTGTTTCCAGGGAAAAGTGATATATTACTTGGTATCTGGAAGTGTGACCTGTCAGATTCAATATAACTCGTTCCATGACTCAGTCCAATTTCTTTGAATTGCACTGAATTAAATTATACTTCCTGTAACTCAAGTTCTACATCGTGGGGTGGAAGTCCACACACACACACACACACACACACACACACACACACACACACACACACACACACACACACACACACACACACACACAGACACACAGACACACAGACACAGACACAGAGTCTTCTGCCTTGCCCTGCCCAAATGTTGATGTTTTCTCTCTCTTTCCAGGTGGGAGCGGTCCAGGCATTGGGAGGTACCGGTGCGTTGAGGATCGGGGCGGAGTTTCTGAGGCGCTGGTACAACGGCACCAACAACACGGCCACACCCGTCTACGTCTCTGCGCCGACCTGGGGTCAGTGGGCGGAGCTACAACCAACTCATTTACATGGAATTGATTTAGCCAGGATTTTCCAGGGAGTCCTGGGTTCCATAGAACCAATAAGGACTGTTTAGATGACAAGATAACCATAGAACCAATAAGGACTGTTTAGATGACAAGATAACCATAGAACCAATAAGGACTGTTTAGATGACAAGATAACCATAGAACCAATAAGGACTGTTTAGATGACAAGATAACCAATAAGGACTGTTTAGATGACAAGATAACTGAGACGCAGCAGACACACAGAGCACAATCAACATATTCTACTTCTATTGAGTCATCATCCCCCTAAGAGCACAACATACTGAGCAAATACCCTCTTCTCCACCGCCTCCTCCTCGCCATCTTCTTTCTCCTCCTTCTCTCCCCCTATAGAGAACCACAATGCAGTGTTTTCGGATGCTGGGTTTAAAGATATCCGCCCCTACCACTACTGGGACGGAGCAAAGAAAGGCCTGGACGTGACTGGTATAATGGATGACCTGGAGGTGAGAGAGGGGCGGAGGGAGGGTGAGGGACTTGAGTTAGAGCGACATCATGCATGATTTAGGCTACAACAAGCTGTGGATGAGCATCTCGCATTAATATTTCAGTTTGGTTTTCAGTTGTGTATCAGAACAACCAGTAATCTGAACAACAGATAACACACTGCAAACTGTTTTGCCGTCAGCCCCGTTTCACGCTGACATTTGACTACTCAGAATCATTTTCATGAGATTTACTTGAACGCAGACATTCTTTCAAATGCACATCCCTAATCCTGTTCTTGATCATTGATGTGTGTTATTTTGTCAGAACGCTCCAGAACACTCTATCTTTGTGCTCCATGCCTGTGCCCACAACCCCACTGGGACAGACCCCACACCTGACGAATGGAAGACGATCGCTGAGGTCATGAAGGTGAGACAGGGGAGACAGCAGGAATGTATTCACTAGGAACCAAACGGAACCAAACGGAACGGGGCCTACCTGAATCTGTTCAATAGAAGCTCTAGTTTCATTGCAAAAAGCTTTCCATTTGGATGAAATAGTTTCTGTACTGCGACTAATGAATTCTCCCCAGGGGAACGGACTTCTCACAATCCCAACCATAATCCATCTGGCTCGTTTATATTTGGTAACTTTTTGTTTTTCCTTTCTACCCTCTCAATTCAATTATCTCTCTTTCCCTTCTCCTCCCTCCTCTCTCTGTGTCCCTTCTCCCCCCCTGCCCCCCTCCAGAGGAGGAAGCTGTTTGTGTTCTTTGACTCAGCCTACCAGGGTTTTGCATCAGGCAGTCTGGATAAAGATGCCTGGGCCATCCGCTACTTTGTCTCTGAAGGATTTGAGCTGCTCTGTGCCCAGTCCTTCTCCAAGAACTTTGGCCTCTACAGTGAGTCTATAGACAGACACGTACATCGTGGTCCTCTGTGTCTCCGGTGGTAGAGCATGGTGCTTGTAACGCCAGGATAGTGGGTTCAATTCCCGGGACCACCCATACGTAAAATGGATAAAATGTCTGTTAAATGGCATATATTATACATAGACATGGACACCAACATGTAACACACACACACACACACACACACACACACACACACACACAGTCTGCTGCTGTGGCCACATTTCAGAGTTTCTGCTTACACTTTTCATATGGTCACAAACTCTCAGCCACTTAAACACACTGTGTGACGCTAATCCTCCATTTTGTTCCTTTGTCCTCCAGATGAGCGTGTTGGTAACCTGACGGTAGTGGCCCAGGATAAAGACAACCTGGCCCGTGTTCTGTCCCAGATGGAGAAGATCGTCAGGACCACCTGGTCCAACCCTCCCTCTCAGGGGGCGCGCATCGTAGCCATCACACTCAACAACCCCGATCTGTTCATAGAATGGTACGGTCAAAAATATAACCCTTTATACTCAACAACCCAATTCTCTTCACAGAATGGTACAGTCCAACAACATTCCCTTCTAAGTTAACCCCGAGGAGTTCACTGAATGGTACAGTCCAAGTTTTGACAACTGCTCCATTGTTGTACGTTAATAACTGTGCTTCCTTATTGGGGATTGTTGTAGATTAATAACTGTGCTTCCTTATTGGGGATTGTTGTACATTAAAAACTGTGCTTCCTTATTGGGGATTGTTGTACGTTAATAACTGTGCTTCCTTATTGGGGATTGTTGTAGATTAATAACTGTGCTTCCTTATTGGGGATTGTTGTACATTAATAACTGTGCTTCCTTATTGGGGATTGTTGTACGTTAATAACCGTGCTTCCTTATTGGGGATTGTTGTACATTAATAACTGTGCTTCCTTATTGGGGATTGTTGTACGTTAATAACTGTGCTTCCTTATTGGGGATTGTTGTACGTTAATAACTGTGCTTCCTTATTGGGGATTGTTGTACGTTAATAACTGTGCTTCCTTATTGGGGATTGTTGTACGTTAATAACTGTGCTTCCTTATTGGGGATTGTTGTACGTTAATAACTGTGCTTCCTTATTGGGGATTGTTGTACGTTAATAACTGTGCTTCCTTATTGGGGATTGTTGTACGTTAATAACTGTGCTTCCTTATTGGGGATTGTTGTACGTTAATAACTGTGCTTCCTTATTGGGGATTGTTGTACGTTAATAACTGTGCTTCCTTATTGGGGATTGTTGTACGTTAATAACTGTGCTTCCTTATTGGGGATTGTTGTACGTTAATAACTGTGCTTCCTTATTGGGGATTGTTGTGCGTTAATAACTGTGCTTCCTTATTGGGGATTGTTGTAGGTTAATAACTGTGCTTCCTTATTGGGGATTGTTGTAAGCCACGTTCTGTTGGTGGGAAATGTTTTGTAAGACTGCCGTTCCCATTCAGATCAGTGATATAGAGTTGAAGCTGTCCCACTCCCTGTGGGCTGTAGGAAGGGTAACGTCCTGTTGATGAGACCAGCTGAAGGCTAAACTAACCAACTCTCTCTCTCTCCCTCTCTCCTGTAGGAAGGGTAACGTCCTGTTGATGAGACCAGCTGAAGGCTAAACTAAACAACTCTCTCTCTCCCTCTCTCTCTCTCTCCCTCTCTCCTGTAGGAAGGGTAACGTCCTGTTGATGAGACCAGCTGAAGGCTAAACTAACCAACTCTCTCTCTCCCTCTCTCCTGTAGGAAGGGTAATGTAAAGACCATGGCTGACTGTGTATTGTTGATGAGACCAGCTGAAGGCTAAACTAACCAACTCTCTCTCTCTCTCTCTCCTGTAGGAAGGGTAATGTAAAGACCATGGCTGACCGTGTACTGTTGATGAGAGACCAGTTGAAGGCTAAACTAACCAACTCTCTCTCCTGTAGGAAGGGTAACGTCCTGTTGATGAGACCAGTTGAAGGCTAAACTAACCAACTCTCTCTCCTGTAGGAAGGGTAACGTCCTGTTGATGAGACCAGTTGAAGGCTAAACTAACCAACTCTCTCTCTCCTGTAGGAAGGGTAATGTAAAGACCAGTTGAAGGCTAAACTAACCAACTCTCTCTCTCCTGTAGGAAGGGTAATGTAAAGACCAGTTGAAGGCTAAACTAACCAACTCTCTCTCTCCTGTAGGAAGGGTAATGTAAAGACCATGGCTGACTGTGTATTGTTGATGAGAGACCAGCTGAAGGCTAAACTAACCAACTCTCTCTCTCTCTCTCTCCTGTAGGAAGGGTAATGTAAAGACCAGTTGAAGGCTAAACTAACCAACTCTCTCTCTCCTGTAGGAAGGGTAATGTAAAGACCAGTTGAAGGCTAAACTAACCAACTCTCTCTCTCCTGTAGGAAGGGTAATGTAAAGACCAGTTGAAGGCTAAACTAACCAACTCTCTCTCTCCTGTAGGAAGGGTAATGTAAAGACCAGTTGAAGGCTAAACTAACCAACTCTCTCTCTCCTGTAGGAAGGGTAATGTAAAGACCAGCTGAAGGCTAAACTAACCAACTCTCTCTCTCCTGTAGGAAGGGTAATGTAAAGACCAGTTGAAGGCTAAACTAACCAACTCTCTCTCTCCTGTAGGAAGGGTAATGTAAAGACCAGTTGAAGGCTAAACTAACCAACTCTCTCTCTCCCTCTCTCCTGTAGGAAGGGTAATGTAAAGACCATGGCTGACCGTGTACTGTTGATGAGAGACCAGTTGAAGGCTAAACTAACCAACTCTCTCTCCTGTAGGAAGGGTAACGTCCTGTTGATGAGACCAGTTGAAGGCTAAACTAACCAACTCTCTCTCTCCTGTAGGAAGGGTAATGTAAAGACCAGTTGAAGGCTAAACTAACCAACTCTCTCTCTCCTGTAGGAAGGGTAATGTAAAGACCAGTTGAAGGCTAAACTAACCAACTCTCTCTCTCCTGTAGGAAGGGTAATGTAAAGACCATGGCTGACCGTGTACTGTTGATGAGAGACCAGTTGAAGGATAAGCTCATTGCTCTGGGGACGCCTGGCACCTGGGACCACATCACTCAGCAGATCGGCATGTTCAGCTTCACCGGACTCAACCGTAAGAGTTTCCCAAACACACAGACATGTACCCAGGCACATCCAAGCAGACCGGGCATAAACGTTTCCCAAACACACAGACATGTACCCAGGCACATCCAAGCAGACCGGGCATAAGAGTTTCCCAAACACACAGACATGTACGCAGGCACATCCAAGCAGACCGGGCATAAGAGTTTCCCAAACACACAGACATGTACGCAGGCACATCCAAGCAGACCGGGCATAAGAGTTTCCCAAACACACAGACATGTACCCAGGCACATCCAAGCAGACTGGGCATAAGAGTTTCCCAAACACACAGACATGTACCCAGGCACATCCAAGCAGACCGGGCATAAGAGTTTCCCAAACACACAGACATGTACGCAGGCACATCCAAGCAGACCGGGCATAAGAGTTTCCCAAACACACAGACATGTACGCAGGCACATCCAAGCAGACCGGGCATAAGAGTTTCCCAAACACACAGACATGTACGCAGGCACATCCAAGCAGACCGGGCATAAGAGTTTCCCAAACACACAGACATGTACCCAGGCACATCCAAGCAGACTGGGCATAAGAGTTTCCCAAACACACAGACATGTACCCAGGCACATCCAAGCAGACCGGGCATAAGAGTTTCCCAAACACACAGACATGTACGCAGGCACATCCAAGCAGACCGGGCATAAGAGTTTCCCAAACACACAGACATGTACGCAGGCACATCCAAGCAGACCGGGCATAAGAGTTTCCCAAACACACAGACATGTACGCAGGCACATCCAAGCAGACCGGGCATAAGAGTTTCCCAAACACACAGACATGTACCCAGGCACATCCAAGCAGACTGGGCATAAGAGTTTCCCAAACACACAGACATGTACCCAGGCACATCCAAGCAGACCGGGCATAATCTGTGCACGTGTAATCACACCTTTTTTTGACCGGGTGTTTTTTTGTTGCTAAAATATGAAACGATGCCCCGGGCATTATGAGACCGGCGCTTGTCGGAGACTGCGTTTTTAATGGACTTTTTCCGGTAAGTTACAGAAACATGCACGCTCAACTACACACACAGATCCTCACACACGGATACAATTCTACAACTTAGATATGTTTCCTCTCCCTACAGTCTACAGCTAAGCAGATTGATTACATGATCAACATAGACAGTTGGCTGTCATTTTAATAACATTCTCTCTTCCTCCCTCTCTTCCTTTCTCTTTCTCCCTCTCCTTCCTCCCTCTCTTTCTCCCTCTCCTTCCTCCCTCTCTTTCTCCCTCTCCTTCCTCCCTCCAGCTAAGCAGGTGCAGTACATGATTAAGGAGAAGCATGTCTACCTGATGGCCAGCGGTCGTATCAACATGTGTGGCCTCACCTCCAAGAACATCGACTATGTCGCAGAGTCCATCCATGAGACAGTGTCCAAGGTCCAGTAAGGCCCCGCCGTCCACATCCAGCTACTTCCTGCTTCCTATCCACCACAGGAAGTACTGTTAACTGTCACGTGTGGTCTCGTCAAGCACCCCCTTCTGTGACAACACATCCTCTATAAGCAGTGCTCTAACCATCTATTGGTTGTAAAATGTAGAAGAGCGACGATATGACACGTGTTCACAACAATCAATGTTAATGATCAACAGTATAACTGGTGTCTGTCCATCTTCTCTCCTCCTCAGATTACTGAGCCGTCTGTAAACAATCTGAATGCAGACCTCTAGTCGAAGTATTTCACTCTCCTGGCGATCGTTACGTTGCCTTTTATTTATTTTATTGTGCCATTTCTGGTTTTGAAAATGTATAAGAGATGACTGTGTGCACTTTGTTTAAAAAAAAAAAAAATGTTTCAGAGCACTTGAAAGTGAAGCATTGCCAGAAGTTGAGTGAAAAGTTTGTGTAAAATGAATTGTGTGATTGTGTGTTCTACATACGAGCCCCCAGACCTCCTATCTACAGACAACCACAATGCTTCTGAACGTCTTTTACATAGAACTGGTTCCATTTAACAATCGCCACGTTCTAGAATGTGTGAAATGGTGCATTGTGGATCGAATGCTCTGTGATGTCATGTGACAGGCTTGAAAGGTTCTTTACAGTTCATGCATGTGCCTAATAGGTCAAACGTTAACAGGAAATGCCCTCTGATAGGGTGATATGACCTTTTCTAAACATTTGAGCAGCTATATGCAGATATGGCCTATAGGAAAAGCACATACCACTACTGTGGTAATAGTTGAACCACGTAAATGTCTGTGGCTTAGGTTCTGTGTTAGGCATGTACTTGGTGTGATAAAACACTCCTATTCATAATAACGCTACTTATGAATGATTGTTAATCTCCGCCTTTAACGGTTCTGTATTTGTTTTGTTGTGATGTTTTGTTCACTGTACACATACGGTTGGTCTTCCAACACACAGCCACACGCCATTTGATTGCCATGGTTATATTGACATCCTGTATGTACATTCATACAGCTAATAATAAATTATGAATCGTGTACTAAACTGAATGTAATTTCTCCTTTATTCTCTACCTGTGTACATGGCTGTTTTAATCTAGTTCTAAAAGACTAAACACTGCCGACAAACGGTTAAAAGCACCCGTCGGCTGACTGATCGACCTACTGCCTCTGACCACAGAATATCAGCCGCCATTTTCTGTTTTAATTTCCAAAAAGATGCTACATGTTGAATCGCCACCGTTCATCAACATCCAGCAGGTAATTGACTGCCCAGATGGGTTTGGGGTATTTTATTAGGATCCCCATTACCTGTTGTGAAAGCAGCAGCTACTCTTCCTGGGGTCCTCTGTGGGACACTCAATCACAGACACCCCGAATCCCTTTTGGAATTCCCCCGGAGGCCCTTGGTGTAGTTCTGGGTATTTTGCTACTGAGTCCCACAGTGGTGATGTTCCTAATGGTGCGATTTGTCCTTAAGACATTAGTAATAACTTGACCCAGAGTTTTTCCTAACCTGACAAGAAAAAACTCTGGGCCCTGCGTAATAACTGTCAGCAACTGGAATAAACAAAAACATTGTTCAAAGTCTGAACAATAAAAAGTCAGACAGCTGAAACCTGTGAATCTTTTTAATTCTGTACATTTTTAATGCAAAAATCCAAGGGGTTTTCCCCTGTTAAAATGCCCAGTGTAGTCATTTGAACATACTGTACCCATAAAGTCATTATAAACTCTAATATCTACAATACATCTCTCATATATGCATTTCTCTTCTATAAAAAGATATATCTCTGTATTACTTTCTGTGTAGGTGCCACTCTCTCCCCATACACCAGTGTTCTCCAGTCCTGACGATCTGTCTAATTTATCCATTTCAATTTAGGACCATTTTTGAGACAAAAAGCACTTTAAAAATGCATTGTGTTAAAATACCTCCATATAGACGTTGCTGACAAGCACAGATCTAGAATCAGCTTCCCCTCCCAAAATCCTAACCCTAACCATTGAGGTGAAAAACAAGAAAACTGACCTTAAATCAGTCTCATCCTACTCCAGTTAAAAACAGGGTTCTGATTGGCTGTTGCCTCTACTCCCATGCAGCATAGTGAGTCAGCACTTTTTCTGTTTTCCAAGGAAGGATGCTCTTCTCTCCTCACTGACCAATGACAGGAGCCACAGAGCATCACTCCCCCTTTACCCTTTCTCTCCATCCTTCACGTATCCCTTTTCTCCTAGCCCCCCGTCCTCTATGCCTCTCCTCCCCTCTCTCCTCTCTCTATCCCTCTCCCCCAAACCCTCCTCTCTCTCTTTCTCTCCCCCAAACCCTTCTCTCTCTATCCCTCTCCCCCAAACCCTCCTCTCTCTATTTCTCTCCCCTAGCCCTCCTCTCTATCCCTCTCCCCCAAACCCTCCTCTCTCTATTTCTCTCCCCTAGCCCTCCTCTCTATCCCTCTCCCTCTAGCCCCCCATCTTCTATGCCTCTCCTCCCCACCATTCTCTCTATCCCTCTCCCCTTCGTCCTCCTCCCTACTCTCTCTCCCCCCACTGTGGTGCAGTGGCACAAACCTGAATCGGCACAAACCCAGTCAGAGCAGAGACACACCCCGCGGTCTTAATCCAGAGAGAGAAACACGGGTCTTATGGTACAGCTTGTCAGATCAAATAAGAAATGTATTCTCTACAACAGATGTGTTTCCTAATGGCATATCCTACATGAGTACCGTCTTTTGGATGTGTCCCGTTCACAACTGTGTAAAAGTGTTTCAGTATTGCTCATATACATCATTTGGAAGAGACTGGTCCGTTCTTTTGACTGGTCAGTCCTCATCCCCACCATTTGAGGAAGTTGTGATAACAGTTGGGCTGAGAGAATAGAGATCTACATGGTGCTCAGCCAGTACCTAAAACATGCAGATTGAAGATTTTCTCTTAGTAAGGCATTCAAACCCCAAACCATCTCAAGTCATTTTAAACCCCTTACACCACCATGAGTCCATGCTGACAAGTGAACTTCTGGGTGAATCCTAAATAGAATTTCACTTAGTCTCCCATTGATATCAATGCATGAAAATCCACTCAAGTGAAAGTTAGGATTCACCCCTTAGACAGTAGATAGGAAAGGGGATAGAAGAGAATAGTAATAAACATTCACTATCAAATAACACAAGTGATACAGCATCCATAAAAACGCCTGAAGAAGGAATGGATGAGATCTTTATAACGGTGGATGGTGAATATTCTTCTGTGCATGGATGATATCTACATAGTCTTTGGTTTCCTTGTCACAGCTCCAACAGGGCCAATTCAATTCTTTTGTAGGGAGGGGGTGAATTAAATGTTGACAGTGGCTTAAACCAAAAACCTCCTCTCTTCTCCTGACATTCTTTGTCTTCAAATCCATTAGCAACTTAGACATGAAACATTCAAGAAGAAAAAATAACCTGGTTCATGATATGGTAGCTTCCGTCCCACTGGTTCAGTTAGTTCCTTCCATTTGGTGCTGTCTAAGATCAGAGACTGTGGGGGTGTTATGGGGAGATGAGGTCTATCTTTTCTATGTGCTGTTATATCCTTCTGTTTCCCTTCAGAATGTCTGTTGGTTGGGACATCTGAGTGGTCAACTAGTGACTGGAACGTCTGGCAAATGTTGCAGAAACGTCTTTTAAACGATCAAAAAGAGGAAGAAAATAGGCTGTTGATGATTGTGTGAGTTAGTCCATCTACACACACAACACACACACACACACACAACACACACACACTGCTAGGTCTTGACCAGCGGCTGCTCTGATGTCTCCTCAGGTGTCTTGTCTCCTTCCCGAGACTTTTTCCTCTTCTTGTGACCTGAGGAGAAATAAATATGCATTTAATTGAAAAACATATATACATTTTAAAATATATATATATTGAAACATATAGATATTAAATTGAAAAAATGTATACATTTAACAGAAAAATATCAACATTTTATTGAAATAAATGTACTAAATGTAATTTAAATAAATATACATTTAATTGGAAAATATATAAATGTAATTGCATTTCATCAATACTATTAATTTTGAATCAATGAATTGGACAATGACAATGTAATTTACAAGTACTTTGTAAATGGCGTTTAGTTCACTACTTCTGACCAGGCTTTTAGTGCTTCTTTCCTGCAATGTGGTGTGATTTTGGTCCAGTTTCAGCCTTTTACTGAAATGAGAGAGACCATTCTGCTGCTCTTTGGCTCAGAGAGGGACCACGTGTGTGTGTGGGACAGTCATTTAGTTAAAGTAGCTCTGTGATACTGAGCGGAGAAACACTCGGTCTGCATCCCAACTGGCACACTGTTCCCTATTAAGTGCACTACTTTTGAACAGGACCTATAGAGCTTTGGGAATGGGGTGCCACTTGGGAGGCTCACTTAACATTCATTCTCCATTCAGCTCATTCAGCAGTGGGCCAGTCGAGAGAGAAGAGAGAAACACACTAGTTGGCTCTCCTGTGTGAGTGTTAGAGGGAGAGAGAGTGAGAGGGAGAGTAGTAGAGAGAGAGAGGGGGGGAGGGAGAGAGAGAGGGAGATTTTTTTCACACTGAGGGGCCAGGGGTTCCGTTAGGGGGGCCTCCAGAGAAAATACTTGGCAGAGGGAGGCAGGGCCCAATGAATGACTGGTTGCTAGGACACAGCCGTTCACGTAGCAGAGGTGCAGGGAAAGAGAAAGGCTAAAAATTTAGACTGTTACTAAGGGTGCATCCCAAATGGCACCCTACTCCCTATTTAGTGCACTACTTTTGACCAGGGCCCATGGGAATAAAGTGCCATTCGGGACGTATCCTAACATTACAAAGTGACCGGTGGAGGGGACTCACGGCGTGGGGTTGTTGGGTTTGTGCCATCACAGTGGCTGGGTTGAGATTTAAATGGTTGTATGTGTGTGTGGGCATTTGGATTGTCACACAGGTGTTAGAATGCAAGAGAGTAAAGGTGTGTGTGTATTTGTGTGTACTGTATGTTGTGTATGTTGTGTGTGTGACTCACTGAGTTTGAGCAGTAGTTTCTTGCCCAGTGTGTCCTCTGATCCACTCAGAGACAGAGTACTGATGAAAGAGGAGGGGGCGTCCGTTTCTATAGCAACAGAGGCGGTGTCTGAGAGAGAGAGGGAGAGGGAGAGACGGAATGTGACATTATCAATCTCCATAGTAAACTGTGGATGTTGTTTCTGTGTTAAATGTCTTCCCTCTTCACCAACATCCTCCTTATTCTCCAGTCTTCCACTCCTTTGTTCCTCCCTATATTCTCTTACCGTTGGGGCCGTCCCTCTCTGAGTGCTCCTCTCTGATGTAAGAGATCTCATCCATCCTGAGGAACACGGAGTCACTGGGGCTGTTCTGACCGTCTGATTTACTGCCTGTAGGGAGAGACAGGACAGTTATTATACACACAGTCACTGGGGCTGTTCTGACCGTCTGATTTACTGCCTGTAGAGAGAGACAGGACAGTTATTATACACACAGTCACTGGGGCTGTTCTGACCGTCTGATTTACTGCCTGTAGAGAGAGACAGGACAGTTATTATACACAGTCACTGGGGCTGTTCTGACCGTCTGATTTACTGCCTGTAGGAAGAGACAGGACAGGTATTATACACAGTCACCGGGGCTGTTCTGACCGTCTGATTTACTGCCTGTAGGAAGAGACAGGACAGGTATTATACACACAGTCACTGGGGCTGTTCTGACCGTCTGATTTACTGCCTGTAGGAAGAGACAGGACAGGTATTATACACAGTCACCGGGGCTGTTCTGACCGTCTGATTTACTGCCTGTAGGGAGAGACAGGACAGGTATTATACACAGTCACCGGGGCTGTTCTGACCGTCTGATTTACTGCCTGTAGGAAGAGACAGGACAGGTATTATACACAGTCACCGGGGCTGTTCTGACCGTCTGATTTACTGCCTGTAGGAAGAGACAGGACAGGTATTATACACAGTCACCGGGGCTGTTCTGACCGTCTGATTTACTGCCTGTAGGGAGAGACAGGACAGGTATTATACACAGTCACCGGGGCTGTTCTGACCGTCTGATTTACTGTCTGTAGGGAGAGACAGGACAGTTATTATACACACAGTCACTGGGGCTGTTCTGACCGTCTGATTTACTGCCTGTAGGGAGAGACAGGACAGTTATTATACACAGTCACCGGGGCTGTTCTGACTGTCTGATTTACTGCCTGTAGGAAGAGACAGGACAGGTATTATACACAGTCACCGGGGCTGTTCTGACCGTCTGATTTACTGCCTGTAGGAAGAGACAGGACAGGTATTATACACAGTCACCGGGGCTGTTCTGACCGTCTGATTTACTGCCTGTAGGAAGAGACAGGACAGGTATTATACACACAGTCACCGGGGCTGTTCTGACCGTCTGATTTACTGCCTGTAGGGAGAGACAGGACAGGTATTATACACAGTCACCGGGGCTGTTCTGACCGTCTGATTTACTGCCTGTAGGGAGAGACAGGAGAGTTATTATACACAGTCACCGGGGCTGTTCTGACCGTCTGATTTACTGCCTGTAGGGAGAGACAGGAGAGTTATTATACACACAGTCACTGGGGCTGTTCTGACCGTCTGATTTACTGCCTGTAGGAAGAGACAGGACAGGTATTATACACAGTCACCGGGGCTGTTCTGACCGTCTGATTTACTGCCTGTAGGGAGAGACAGGACAGGTATTATACACAGTCACCGGGGCTGTTCTGACCGTCTGATTTACTGCCTGTAGGGAGAGACAGAACAGGTATTATACACAGTCACCGGGGCTGTTCTGACCGTCTGATTTACTGCCTGTAGGGAGAGCCAGGACAGGTATTATACACAGTCACCGGGGCTGTTCTGACCGTCTGATTTACTGTCTGTAGGGAGAGACAGGACAGTTATTATACACACAGTCACTGGGGCTGTTCTGACCGTCTGATTTACTGCCTGTAGGGAGAGACAGGACAGGTATTATACACACAGTCACCGGGGCTGTTCTGACCGTCTGATTTACTGCCTGTAGGAAGAGACAGGACAGGTATTATACACAGTCACTGGGGCTGTTCTGACCGTCTGATTTACTGCCTGTAGGAAGAGACAGGACAGTTATTATACACAGTCACCGGGGCTGTTCTGACCATCTGATTTACTGCCTGTAGGGAGAGACAGGACAGGTATTATACACAGTCACCGGGGCTGTTCTGACCGTCTGATTTACTGTCTGTAGGGAGAGACAGGACAGTTATTATACACAGTCACCGGGGCTGTTCTGACCGTCTGATTTACTGCCTGTAGGAAGAGACAGGACAGGTATTATACACAGTCACCGGGGCTGTTCTGACCGTCTGATTTACTGCCTGTAGGAAGAGACAAGACAGTTATTATACACACAGTCACTGGGGCTGTTCTGACCGTCTGATTTACTGCCTGTAGGAAGAGACAGGACAGGTATTATACACAGTCACCGGGGCTGTTCTGACCGTCTGATTTACTGTCTGTAGGGAGAGACAGGACAGTTATTATACACACAGTCACTGGGGCTGTTCTGACCGTCTGATTTACTGCCTGTAGGGAGAGACAGGACAGTTATTATACACAGTCACCGGGGCTGTTCTGACCGTCTGATTTACTGCCTGTAGGGAGAGACAGGACAGGTATTATACACAGTCACCGGGGCTGTTCTGACCGTCTGATTTACTGCCTGTAGGGAGAGACAGGACAGGTATTATACACAGTCACCGGGGCTGTTCTGACCGTCTGATTTACTGCCTGTAGGGAGAGACAGGACAGGTATTATACACACAGTCACCGGGGCTGTTCTGACCGTCTGATTTACTGCCTGTAGGGAGAGACAGGAGAGTTATTATACACACAGTCACTGGGGCTGTTCTGACTGTCTGATTTACTGCCTGTAGAGAGAGACAGGAGAGTTATTATACACACAGTCACCGGGGCTGTTCTGACCGTCTGATTTACTGCCTGTAGGGGAGTAAGCAAAGGGAGTAAGTGTATTCTCTCTCTCCCTCCCTCCTACCAGTATGGTTGACTTACGGACGATGCGGTTCTTCTCGTTGAGCAGAGAGGTGCTGTGTGGGACGGAGGACTGCTGTCCTCTGGTTCTGGCCGAGCTGGGCCGGGTCTCTCTGGGGGGGAGGAGGTGGTCTCCACTCTGCTCCGGGACAGGGAGGTCGGGAGTGTTCCCGTCTGTGGGCCGGGCGTCTGTGTCGGGGGTCTGGGGGGAGCTGTCCATCAGAGTGGCTGTCAGGGCGTTCTGGTAGTGGCTACGGGTGATCTGGGGGTTAGAAGTCGAAGGTCAAAGAAAGGTCGTAGGTCATAAATAGTCATAGGTCGAAGTTAGAGGCTGTACTGTACCACAGCTCTGTCTACTAGGTTGTATCACAAATTACACACTTTTTACTATAAAGTGCACTACTTTTGACCAAGGACCATAGGACTATGATCAAAAGTAGCGCACTGTATAAAGAATAGGGTGCTATTTGGGACCTTTATTATTTATTTATTTTGTTTGACCTCCTTTCTCTCCCAAATTCAGTTATGATCTTGTCTCATCGCTGCACCTCCCCAACGGGCTCGGTAGAGGCCAAGGTCACGTCATGTGTCCTCCAAAACATGACCCGCCAAACCGCGCTCCTTAACACCCGCTTAACCCGGAACCCAGCCGCACCAATGTGTCGGAGGAAACACCGTTCAACTGACGACCGTTGTCAGCCTGCAGGCCCCCGGCCTGCCACATGGTGTCGCTAGAGCGCAATGAGCCAAGTAAAGGCCCCCCAAATGGTGTTGGAGCAGGTGTATCCAGGTAACGTGAGGTGGGCGGGGCTGTACTGTACCGTAGTCTAGGTAGGCCTACCTTAATGACCTGCAGGTGTGTGAGCTGCCTAACAGAGTAGTCAGGCAGGTAGACGCTCCCCCCTCCGTTGAGTTGGCCCAGACTGCCCCCATACAGCATAGAGTCAGACCGGTCCAGACCACTGCTACGGGAGGGGGATCTGTGGACTGAACCATACAGGATGGTAATGAGTCAGACAGGGATGAGATAGTGTTCTACCCCTCTCTGGTCTATGCAATGGGACAGTCCAGATAATGTATGTGTAATCTTTTATGTTTCTCATGAAACGTTTTGTTTTCTTTGAGCTCGTAATGTTTCTCTGTTTCTCTACATTCATGTGTTAATGTTTGTGAGTGAGTGAGTGAGTGAGTGAGTGAGTGAGTGAGTGAGTGAGTGAGTGAGTGAGTGAGTGAGTGAGTGAGTGAGTGAGTGAGTGAGTGAGTGAGTGAGTGAGTGATGAGCCAGTTACCTGTGGGCATGATGGCAGGCACCCCGTAGTAGGCGAATGCTCCGTTCTCAAACCTCAGAGCCTCTTTACCAAACTCCACCTCCACACGACCCTGGACACACAGGACAGAGAAATGGGCAAGTTCCCTGATTTGTGTCTCAGCCATCTTCTAGATATTCCAAGCTATATATAAAACCAGGGTTGGTGTAGCAGTCAGCACCTCCACCTGCAGCACATTATATACACTGAGGGTACAAAACATTAGGAACACCTGCACTTTCCATGACATAGACTGACCAGGTGAATCCAGGTGAAAGCTATGATCCCTTATTGATGCCACTTGTTAAATCCACTTCAATCAGTGTAGATGAAGGGGAGGAGACAGGTTAAAGAAGGATTTTTAAGCCTTGAGACAATTGAGACATGGATTGTGTATGTGTGCCATTCAGAGGGTGAATGGACAAGACAAAATATTTAAGTGCCTTTGAATGGGTAGTGCAGTATTAGGCGCCAGGCGCACCGGTTTGAGTAAGTCAAGAACTGCAACGCTGCTGGGTTTTTCACGCTCAACAGTTTTCTGTGTGTATCAAGAATGTTCCACCACCAAAAGGACATCCAGCCAACATGATGCAACTGTGGGAAGCACTGGAGTCAACATGGACCAGCATCCCTGTGGAACACTTTCAACACCTCGTACATGCCTCGATGAATTGAGGCTGTTCTGAGGGCAAAAGGAGGTGTAACTCAATATTAGGAAGGTGTTCCTAATGTCTTGTCCACTCAGTGTCCTCTCCCTCTGTGTGGGATCGAACCCTTTTCTGCTTTGACACACTTATCTCCTCACTGTCCTGTCTACTCTCCTATCAACACAATACAGCAAATCAATATGATTTATCGCTAAGGGACAATTATTGCGGGCATTTATACCTGTAGTAACAGGATGAAGTAGTCAACAGGTTTGTTTCTCTGAAACAGGAAGTGCTGTGGGGCCAGTTTGTTCTTGTCATCGTAGCTCAGCTCCTGAACCACACTGGGGTGTTTAATGAGACGCAGTAAGATCTTCTCTGATAGGTGGGCTGGCTTGAAGGGCTCCACCTCTACAGAAGGTGGGGAGAGAAAGAGAGAGAGTGAGGGATAGAAGAGGTAGGAGGAGAGGGTAGTAAAAGGGAGAGATGGAAGAGGGATAGAAGAGGTAGGAGGAGAGGGTAGTAAAAGGGGAGAGATGGAAGAGGGATAGAAGAGGTAGGAGGAGAGGGTAGTAAAAGGGAGAGATGGAAGAGGGATAGAAGAGGTAGGAGGAGAGGGTAGTAAAAGGGAGAGATGGAAGAGGTAGGAGGAGAGGGTAGTAAAAGGGAGAGATGGAAGAGGGATAGAAGAGGTAGGAGGAGAGGGTAGTAAAAGGGAGAGATGAAAGAGGGATAGAAGAGGTAGGAGGAGAGGGTAGTAAAAGGGGAGAGATAGAAGAGGTAGGAGGAGAGGGTAGTAAAAGGGGGAGATGAAAGAGGGATAGAGAGGAAGACATGAGAGAGTCAGTGGAAAAGTAAGAAGAAAAAGGTCATTTGTAATAACTGGTAAACATTCTTTACTATTCAATGGGTTGTTTTTTACCAGGCCTCAAATTGAGAACAACTTACTTCCACAGAGATTATATATTTAATTATTTAACACTCAGGAAGTGACCTCACAGTGGACAGGAAGTGACATCACAGTGGGCCTACCCGTGGACAGGAAGCGGTGCGTGGCGAGGAGGAGCTGGGGAGAGATCTTCACCTTCATCTCGTTCTCCGACAGCTTAAAGATGGAGAAGTCCTGCTGCTTCCTCTCATGGTGAGAAACACGACGCTTAGAACGGTTATCAGCTGTAGAGGGAGACAACACTTAGAGAGGTTATCAGCTGTAGAGGGAGACAACACTTAGAGAGGTTATCAGCTGTAGAGGGAGACAACACTTAGAGAGGTTATCAGCTGTAGAGGAGACACAACACATAGAGAGTTTATCAGCTGTAGAGGGATACAACACGTAGAGAGTTTATCAGCTGTAGAGGGATACAACACATAGAGAGTTTATCAGCTGGAGAGGAGACACAACACTTAGAGAGTTTATCAGCTGTAGAGGAGACACAACACATAGACAGTTTATCAGCTGTAGAGGAAACACAGAGAGATTATCAGATGTAGAGGAGACACTTAGAGAGGTTATCAGCTGTAGACACAACACTTAGAGAGGTTATCAACTGCAGAGGGAGACACTTAGAGAGGTTATCAACTGTAGAGGGAGACACTTAGAGAGGTTATCAGCTGTAGAGGAGACACTTAGAGAGTTATCAACTGTAGAGGGAGACACTTAGAGAGGTTATCAGCTGTAGAGGAGACACTTAGAGAGGTTATCAGATGTGGACGGAGACACTTAGAGAGGTTATCAACTGCAGAGGGAGACACTTAGAGAGGTTATCAACTGTAGAGGGAGACACTTAGAGAGGTTATCAGCTGTAGAGGAGACACTTAGAGAGTTATCAGATGTGGACGGAGACACTTAGAGAGGTTATCAGCTGTAGAGGGAGACATTTAGAGAGGTTATCAGCTGTAGAGGGAGATACTTAGAGAGGTTATCAGCTGTAGAGGGAGACAACACTTAGAGAGGTTATCAGCTGTAGAGGGAGACAACACTTAGAGAGGTTATCAACTGTAGAGGGAGACACTTAGGGAGGTTATCCGCTGTAGACACAACACTTAGAGAGGTTATCAACTGTAGAGGGAGACACTTAGAGAGGTTATCAGCTGTAGAGTGAGACACTTAGAGAGGTTATCAGCTGTAGAGGGAGACATTTAGAGAGGTTATCAGCTGTAGAGGGAGATACTTAGAGAGGTTATCAGCTGTAGAGGGAGACAACACTTAGAGAGGTTATCAACTGTAGAGGGAGACACTTAGGGAGGTTATCCGCTGTAGACACAACACTTAGAGAGGTTATCAACTGTAGAGGGAGACACTTAGGGAGGTTTTTAGATGTAGGGTGAGACACACACACACGGATGGGCGCACATTCAGGTGCACATACACACACAAACACAAGGACAGAGAGATGGACACACACATTGATAATCAGCAGTATTTCAGAGCGTATGTGTGTGTGTGTGTGTGTTCTTGCATGTCCGTCAGTTCTTGCGAGTGTGTATGTAGTTTAGGTCAGCGTGTGCGTGTGTGTGTGTGCGCGTGTGCCTGCGTGCGTGCGTGCGTGTGTGCGTGTCTACGTACTGTAGAGGTCAGTCTCGTCCAGTATCTCTGACTTGATGATCTCCTCTATAACGTCCTCCAGGGTCACGATGCCCATGACCTCATAGAAGGGGTCACCCTCACCCTCGTTGTTGACCCGCTGGACGATGGCCAGGTGGGACTTGCCTGGAGAGAGACAGGATATGACATCATAATATTACCCTAACCTGTGGGACTTACCTAACAAACATGGAGGGGACAGACCATGTGGGAGGTGAAACTCCAACATAAAACAATGGCATTTTGTAGTATACAAAAACATTTATGTATTTAAATGCATTTATTTTGGCAGTGTAAAGGGACTGCATTTAACTATGTGAAGGGGTCTGGGGTAAGAGGAATGGGAGAAGCAAGAGAGGAAAACCAATTGATGGAGTCAACAGATCTCCCTTGACATGTTCCTGAGGAGACAAAGGAAGGCTCTTGCCTTTTCCTACTAACACTGAGTTTGCTGATAAATACTTTGTTGAGGGAAAATGTACTTGATACGATTGTGGAGTGTTGTTGTCTCAACTAGCTATCTTAAGATGAATGCATTAACTGTAAGTCTCTGGATCAGAGCGTCTGCTAAATGACTCACTAACTGTAAGTCTCTCTGGATCAGAGCGTCTGCTAAATGACTCACTAACTGTAAGTCTCTCTGGATCAGAGTGTCTGCTAAATGACTCACTAACTGTAAGTCTCTCTAGATCAGAGCGTCTGCTAAATGACTCACTAACTGTAAGTGACTCTGGATCAGAGCGTCTGTTAAATGACTCACTAACTGTAAGTCTCTGGATCAGAGCGTCTGTTAAATGACTCACTAACTGTAAGTCTCTCTGGATCAGAGCGTCTGCTAAATGACTCACTAACTGTAAGTCTCTCTGGATCAGAGCGTCTGCTAAATGACTCACTAACTGTAAGTGACTCTGGATCAGAGCGTCTGCTAAATGACTCACTAACTGTAAGTCTCTCTGGATCAGAGCGTCTGCTAAATGACTCACTAACTGTAAGTCTCTCTGGATCAGAGCGTCTGCTAAATGACTCACTAACTGTAAGTGACTCTGGATCAGAGCGTCTGCTAAATGACTCACTAACTGTAAGTCTCTCTGGATCAGAGCGTCTGCTAAATGATTCACTAACTGTAAGTCTCTCTGGATCAGAGCGTCTGCTAAATGACTCACTAACTGTAAGTCTCTCTGGATCAGAGCTACTGCTAAATGACTCACTAACTGTAAGTCTCTCTGGATCAGAGCGTCTGCTAAATGACTCACTAACTGTAAGTCTCTCTGGATCAGAGCGTCTGCTAAATGACTCACTAACTGTAAGTCTCTCTGGATCAGAGCGTCAGCTAAATGACTCACTAACTGTAAGTCTCTCTGGATCAGAGCGTCTGCTAAATGACTAACTAACTGTAAGTATCTCTGGATCAGAGCGTCTGCTAAATGACCAACTAACTGTAAGTCTCTCTGGACCAGAGCGTCTGCTAAATGACTCACTAACTGTAAGTCTCTCTGGATCAGAGCGTCTGCTAAATGACTCACTAACTGTAAGTCTCTCTGGATCAGAGCGTCTGCTAAATGACTCACTAACTGTAAGTCTCTCTGGATCAGAGCGTCTGTTAAATGACTCACTAACTGTAAGTCTCTCTGGATCAGAACTTCAGCTAAATGACTCACTAACTGTAAGTGACTCTGGATCAGAGCGTCTGCTAAATGACTCACTAACTGTAAGTCTCTCTGGATCAGAGCGTCTGTTAAATGACTCACTAACTGTAAGTCTCTCTGGATCAGAGCGTCTGCTAAATGACTCACTAACTGTAAGTCTCTCTGGATCAGAGCGTCTGCTAAATGACTCACTAACTGTAAGTCTCTCTGGATCAGAGCGTCTGCTAAATGACTCACTAACTGTAAGTCTCTCAGGATCAGAGCGTCTGCTAAATGACTCACTAACTGTAAGTCTCTCTGGATCAGAGCGTCTGCTAAATGACTCACTAACTGTAAGTCTCTCTGGATCAGAGCGTCAGGTAAATGACTCACTAACTGTAAGTCTCTCTGGATCAGAGCGTCTGCTAAATGACTCACTAACTGTAAGTCTCTCTGGATCAGAGCGTCAGCTAAATGACCAACTAACTGTAAGTCTCTCTGGATCAGAGCGTCTGCTAAATGACTCACTAACTGTAAGTCTCTCTGGATCAGAGTGTCTGCTAAATGACTCACTAACTGTAAGTCTCTCTGGATCAGAGCGTCTGCTAAATGACTCACTAACTGTACGTCTCTCTGGATCAGAGCGTCTGCTAAATGACTCACTAACTGTAAGTGAATCTGGATCAGAGCGTCTGCTAAATGACTCACTAACTGTAAGTCTCTCTGGATCAGAGCGTCTGCTAAATGACTCACTAAATGTAAGTCTCTCTGGATCAGAGCGTCAGCTAAATGACCAACTAACTGTAAGTCTCTCTGGATCAGAGCGTCTGCTAAATGACTCACTAACTGTAAGTCTCTCTGGATCAGAGCGTCTGCTAAATGACTCACTAACTGTAAGTCTCTCTGGATCAGAGTGTCTGCTAAATGACTCACTAACTGTAAGTCTCTCTGGATCAGAGTGTCTGCTAAATGACTCACTAACTGTAAGTCTCTCTGGATCAGAGCGTCTGCTAAATGACTCACTAACTGTAAGTCTCTCTGGATCAGAGCGTCTGCTAAATGACTCACTAACTGTAAGTCTCTCTGGATCAGAGCGTCAGCTAAATGACTCACTAACTGTAAGTCTCTCTGGATCAGAGCGTCAGCTAAATGACCAACTAACTGTAAGTCTCTCTGGATCAGAGCGTCTGCTAAATGACTCACTAACTGTAAGTCTCTCTGGGTCAGAGCGTCTGCTAAATGACTCACTAACTGTAAGTCTCTCTGGATCAGAGCGTCTGCTAAATGACTCACTAACTGTAAGTCTCTCTGGGTCAGAGCGTCTGCTAAATGACTCACTAACTGTAAGTCTCTCTGGATCAGAGCGTCAGCTAAATGACTCACTAACTGTAAGTCTCTCTGGATCAGAGCGTCTGCTGAATGACTCACTAACTGTAAGTCTCTCTGGATCAGAGCGTCTGCTAAATGACTCACTAACTGTAAGTCTCTCTGGATCAGAGCGTCTGCTAAATGACTCACTAACTGTAAGTCTCTCTGGATCAGAGCGTCTGCTAAATGACTCACTAACTGTAAGTCTCTCTGGATCAGAGCGTCTGCTAAATGACTCACTAACTGTAAGTCTCTCTGGATCAGAGCGTCTGCTAAATGACCAACTAACTGTAATTCTCTCTGGATCAGAGCGTCTGCTAAATGACTCACTAACTGTAAGTCTCTCTGGATCAGAGCGTCTGTTAAATGACTCACTAACTGTAAGTCTCTCTGGATCAGAGCGTCTGCTAAATGACTCACTAACTGTAAGTCTCTCTGGATCAGAGTGTCTGCTAAATGACTCACTAACTTTAAGTGACTCTGGATAAGAGCGTCTGCTAAATGACTCACTAACTGTAAGTCTCTCTGGATCAGAGCGTCTGCTAAATGACTAAAATGTAACATGTAAACTGAGCAGAAGAGCATCATTTACAGTAGAATGACACACATAAACACTGAAACAGCTAGGCTAGACAATCTGGACCCTCTCTTTCCAAAATGATTTGCCGCCATTGTTGCAACCCCTGTTAGCAATCTGTTCAACCTCTCTTTCGTATTGTCCGAGATCCCTAAAGATTGGAAAGCTGCCACGGTCATCCCCCTCTTCAAAGGGGGTGACACTCTAGACCCAAACTGTTATAGACCTATATCCATCCTGCCCTGTCTTTCTGAAGTCTTCGATAGCCAAGTTAATAAACAGATCACCGACCATTTCAAATCCCACCGTACCTTCTCCGCTGTGCAATCCGGTTTCCGAGCTGGTCACGGGTGCACCTCAGCCACGCTCAAGGTACTAAACGATATCATAACCGCCATCGATAAAAGACAGTACTGTGCAGCCATATTCATCGACCTGGCCAAGGCTTTCGACTCTGTCAATCACTGTATTCTTATCGGCAGACTCAATAGCATTGGTTTCTCAAATGACTGCCTCACCTGGTTCACCAACTACTTCGCAGACAGAGTTCAGTGTGTGACATCGGAGGGCCTGTTGTCCAGACCTCTGGCAGTATCTATGGGGGTGCCACAGGGTTCAATTCTCGGGCCAAGTCTTTTCTCTGTATATATCAACGATGTCGCTCTTGCTGCAGGTGATTCCCTGATCCACCTCTACGCAGACGACAGCATTCTGTATACATCTGGCCCTTCTTTGAACACTGTGTTAACAAACCTCTAGACGAGCTTCAATGCCATACAACACTCCTTCCGTGGCCTCCAACTGCTCTTAAATACAAGTAAAACTAAACGCATGCTTTTCAACTGTTCACTGCACGCACCTGCCTGCCCGACTAGCATCACTTCTCTGGACGGTTCTGACTTAGAATATGTGGACAACTACAAATACCTAGGTGTCTGGCTAGACTGTAAACTCTCCTTCCAGACTCATATTAAACATCTCCAATGCAAAATTAAATCTAGAATCGTTTTTCTATTTTGCAACAAAGCCTCCTTCACTCACGCCGCCAAACATACCCTAGTAAAACTGACTATCCCACGATCCTCGACTTCGGCGATGTCATCTACAAAATAGCTTCCAATACTCTACTCAGCAAACTGGATGTAGTCTATCACAGTGCCATCCGTTTTGTTACCAAAGCCACACCACTGCGACCTGTATGCTCTAGTCGGCTGGCCCTCGCTACATATTCGTCGCCAGACCCACTGGCTCCAGGTCATCTATAAGTCCATGCTAGGTAAAGCTCCGCCTTATCTCAGCTCACTGGTCACGATAACAACACCCACCCGTAGCACGCGCTCCAGCAGGTATATCTCACTGGTCACCCTCAAAGCCAACAGCTCTTTGGCCGCCTTTCCTTCAAGTTCTCTGCTGCCAGTGACTTGCAAAAATCGCTGAAGCTGGAGACTTATATTTCCCTCACTAACTTTAAACAGCTATCTGAGCAGCTAACCGATCACTGTAAATAACCCACTCAATCTACCTACCTCATCCCCATATTGTTTTTATTTAGTTTTCTGCTCTTTTGCACACCAGTATCTCTACTTGCACATCATCATCTGCTCATCTATCACTCCAGTGTTAATTTGCTAAATTTGAATTACTTCTCTACTATGGCCTATTTATTGCCTTACCTCCTCACGCCATTTGCACACACTGTATATAGACTTTCTTTTTTTCTATTGTGTTATTGACTTTACGCTTGTTTATTCCATGTGTAACTCTGTGTTGTTGTTTTTGTCGTACTGCTTTGCTTTATCTTGGCCAGGTCACAGTTGTAAATGAGAACTTGTTCCCAACTAGCCTACCTGGTTAAATAAAGTTTTTATTTTATTTTTTTAAACACAAACACACAGACTACATCTCCCATGAGGCCACAGGAATAGAACCAGTAAGCGATCTAGTAGAAACACAACAGGGGTGTATTCATTAGAGCACACCGTAGCAACCCGTTGTACAACATTTAGAAACGGAAAAAAGATCCCTCCCCGTTTTGTTCAGTGTGCTTCCGTTTGGTTTCTAGTGAATACACACCCCTGGGTCGTCGCCCAGTGACACACCAATACCCAGGAGGTCCAAGTGACGCCAAACTTCCCAGCAGGGGGATGATGCACAGCTGAGTCCCAGGTGGCACCCTATTCCCTATTTAGTGTACCAGGGCCCACAGAGAACGAGGGAGAGAAACAATCACAGGTCAAAAGAAGGGCACTGTATAGAAACTGTGTGCCATTTGTGATGCACACACGGGGGAGGGGGTAATCTCCATGGTAACAGGGGGGTATTATTAGAGACACAGCCAGAGTAAATGGGGAATCGTTTCAGATAAACAGTCTAGTTGATTTGTTAGTTAGATATGGTCTATTTCTGCTTCTGTTTGTTGATGTTAAAGGTTCTGTGAGATGGTGATTTAGATGGGAGGAATGGGAGGCTGGTTCATTGTGTTTGTTCGTGAGTGAGTGAGTGAGTGAGTGAGTAGAGGACAGGAGGAGAAGAGGGAAGAGGAGAATAGAGGGGGGGTAGGGGTTGGAGGGGGCATGAAGGGTGATTGGGTTGTACAGAGACTACTCAGGGATCCCCCTGGAGAGAGAGAGAGGAAGAGAGAGAGAGAGAGAGAGAGAGAGAGAGAGAGAGAGAGAGAGAGAGAGAGAGAGAGAGAGAGAGAGAGAGAGAGAGAGAGAGAGAGAGAGAGAGAGAGAGAGAGAGAGAGAGAGAGAGAGAGAGAGAGAGAGAGAGAGAGAGAGAGAGAGAGAGAGAGAGAGAGAGAGAGAGAGAGAGAGAGAGAGAGACTGCACTGCAGACACTAGCAGCTGAAGATTACATCATCAGCCATTATGTAACACAGTCAAAACTTACACACATCCTTGCACACAGCTGCAGCTACCCTCTCTCTCTCTCACACACACACACAGCTGCAGCGTTCCACCCCCCAACAGCGTCCACAAGAGATCTCCTTGCTGTTCCTACTGTGCTACCCTCTCTTCACCCACTCTGGCTGTGTCTCACTCTGACTGGGAGGGAGAGAGAGAGATCGAGAGAGAGAAATTGATGGAAAGTGGTGTTGGGGGTAAAACATACGACATTATAAAATCCATGTACACAAACAACAAGTGTGCGGTTAAAATTGGCAAAAAACACACACATTTCTTCACACAGGGTCGTGGGGTGAGACAGGGATGCAGCTTAAGCCCCACCCTCTTCAACATATATATCAACGAATTGGCGCGGGCACTAGAACAGTCTGCAGCACCCGGTCTCACCCTACTAGAATCCGAAGTCAAATGTCTACTGTTTGCTGATGATCTGGTGCTTCTGTCACCAACCAAGGAGGGCCTACAGCAGCACCTAGATCTTCTGCACAGATTCTGTCAGACCTGGGCCCTGACAGTAAATCTCAGTAAGACCAAAATAATGGTGTTCCAAAAAAGGTCCAGTCACCAGGACCACAAATTCCATCTAGACACCGTTGCCCTAGAGCACACAAAAAACTATACATACCTCGGCCTAAACATCAGCCCCACAGGTAACTTCCACAAAGCTGTGAACGATCTGAGAGACAAGGCAAGAAGGGCCTTCTATGCCATCAAAAGGAACATAAATTTCAACATACCAATTAGGATCTGGCTAAAAATACTTGAATCAGTCATAGAGCCCATTGCCCTTTATGGTTGTGAGGTCTGGGGTCCGCTCACCAACCAAGATTTCACAAAATGGGACAAACACCAAATTGAGACTCTGCATGCAGAATTCTGCAAAAATATCCTCCGTGTACAACGTAGAACACCAAATAATGCATGCAGAGCAGAATTAGGCCGATACCCACTAATTATCAAAATCCAGAAAAGAGCCGTTAAATTCTACAACCACCTAAAAGGAAGCGATTCCCAAACCTTCCATAACAAAGCCATCACCTACAGAGAGATGAACCTGGAGAAGAGTCCCCTAAGCAAGCTGGTCCTAGGGCTCTGTTCACAAACACAAACACACCCCACAGAGCCCCAGGACAACAGCACAATTAGACCCAACCAAATCATGAGAAAACAAAAAGATAATTACTTGACACATTGGAAAGAATTAACAAAAAAACAGAGCAAACTAGAATGCTATTTGGCCCTAAACAGAGAGTACACAGTGGCAGAATACCTGACCACTGTGACTGACCCAAACTTAAGGAAAGCTTTGACTATGTACAGACTCAGTGAGCATAGCCTTGCTATTGAGAAAGGCCGCCGTAGGCAGACATGGCTCTCAAGAGAAGACAGGCTATGTGCACACTGCCCACAAAATGAGGTGGAAACTGAGCTGCACTTCCTAACCTCCTGCCCAATGTATGACCATATTAGAGAGACATATTTCCCTCAGATTACACAGATCCACAAAGAATTTGAAAACAAATCCAATTTTGATAAACTCCCATATCTACTGGGAGAAATTCCACAGTGTGCCATCACAGCAGCAAGATTTGTGACCTGTTGCCACAAGAAAAGGGCAACCAGTGAAGAACAAACACCATTGTAAATACAACCCATATTTATGCTTATTTATTTTAACTTGTGTGCTTTAACCATTTGTACATTGTTACAACACTGTATATATATAATATAACATTTGTAATGTCTTTATTGTTTTGAAACTTCTGTATGTGTAATGTTTACTGTTAATTTGTATTGTTTATTTCACTTTTGTATAATATCTACCTCACTTGCTTTGGCAATGTTAACACATGTTTCCCATGCCAATAAAGCCCCTTGAATTGAATTGAATTGAATTGAAAGAGAGCGAGAGAGAATGAGAGAGAAAGAGAGCGAGAGAAAAAGAGAGAGAGAGATTCTGTCAGATCTTCTTTATATGGGTCAGGTCTAGCAGCACATTAACAGCTCTTACACACATAACGTTATTTTAATGTTTGGTTTGATAAATGTGACACTCAACTCCGGTGCGCATCATGTCAGTTTTAGTAGTTTACTCCGTTTGCTACTGGAGTCGTCTCTCTCCCTCTCCTGCTGCTGCACGGCGCTAAACACACCAAGCCGGGCCCCCTGTCACTCAAGGAGAGAGCAGTGGCTCAACCACAGAGACACAACCACTTTCTTGCCTTTCACTCTGCATGGTTAGATGGATGAAACAATGTTGGTGACACGCTGCTTTCAACAAGCGCTCTATACACTATTACTTTGTGTACCTTCCTGTCTGCAAACTACTACCTACTAGCTTGCGTTTTCTTAGCAAGCTGTTGCTAAAATAATTTGTATTAGCCGCTAATGCTAATCACTAGTTAGCTGGCTAGCTAGATTAGCTTGCTAAATGTACTAAGCGTCAGGTTGAACATAGCGAGCTAGCTAATACTGCCTGGTACCAGTGCTGGTGTAAGCCTAGATAAGCATGTTTGTGCAACGGTATCTTATCAGAGAGGAATAGGCGAAGCATGAATATGTTAGCTAGCTAGGTACATGAAGTAAGAAAACATGTAATGTAACATCTAGTTAGGGTCACCTGGAAACACTGACCAACACTTTGGTTCCTACCCTGTCAATAATTCCTCCCTGGTTTATTCATTCGTTGTCATGTCAAACAACAATCTATTCAAGGTGCTGCCCATTATATTCCAAATATAGAATTAGAATAATCATTATATTTCCATGATTCCAACAGTTTACTAATTAACAAGGCTACATGTGTTGCCCATATCATGCTGCGTGGCACAGTGTGGAAATTATAATCAAAGTGCAGGAAATGCAGAAATGGATGAAAATGCTGAAAATAATTTTTGTTTGGAGTTGGATTGAACAGTATAAATGGATAAAGAGTGTATGTGTTGTCACTACTCCTAAAGCATATTTACAACTGTTATTATTCAAAAACATCAAATACCATCAAACACCATCATACTGTCAAAAATATTGTACAATTATATTTTGTCCATATCGCCCAGCCCAGCACACACACACACACACACACACACACACACACACACACACACACACACACACACACACACACACACACACACACACACACACACACACACACACACACACACACACACACACACACACACCTTTAGCTCAGCTCCCACACCTAGTGTCTCTAGGCTTTAGCTCAGCTCCCACACCTAGTGTCTCTAGGCTTTAACTCAGCTCCCACACCTAGTGTCTCTAGGCTTTAGCTCAGCTCCCACACCTAGTGTCTCTAGGCTTTAACTCAGCTCCCACACCTAGTGTCTCTAGGCTTTAGCTCAGCTCCCACACCTAGTGTCTCTAGGCTTTAACTCAGCTCCCACACCTAGTGTCTCTAGGCTTTATCTCAGCTCCCACATCTAGTGTCTCTAGGCTTTATCTCAGCTCCTACACCTAGTGTCTCTAGGCTTTAACTCAGCTCCCACACCTAGTGTCTCTAGGCTTTAACTCAGCTCCCACACCTAGTGTCTCTAGGCTTTAGCTCAGCTCCCACACCTAGTGTCTCTAGGCTTTAGCTCAGCTCCCACACCTAGTGTCTCTAGGCTTTATCTCAGCTCCTACACCTAGTGTCTCTAGGCTTTAACTCAGCTCCCACACCTAGTGTCTCTAGGCTTTAACTCAGCTCCCACACCTAGTGTCTCTAGGCTTTAACTCAGCTCCCACACCTAGTGTCTCTAGGCTTTAGCTCAGCTCCCACACCTAGTGTCTCTAGGCTTTAGCTCAGCTCCCACACCTAGTGTCTCTAGGCTTTATCTCAGCTCCCACACCTAGTGTCTCTAGGCTTTATCTCAGCTTCCACACCTAGCGTCTCTAGGCTTTAACTCAGCTCCCACACCTAGTGTCTCTAGGCTTTAGCTCAGTGTTGGAATACACTCTTGTGCACTTGCTCATAAAGGCTACAGTCACTGTGGTAGGGAGGGAGGGAGTAGTCTGTTGTACTTTGCTGATTTCTGCTTTGGTTTGACTAAATGGGGTTGCAGCATCACCACACACAGTCATGCTCTCTCTCTCTCTCTCTCTCTCTCTCTCTCTCTCTCTCTCTCTCTCTCTCTCTCTCTTTCTTTCTTTCTTTCTCTCTCTCATATATGGAAAACACACACAGTCATGCCCTCTCTCTCACACACACATACACACACACACACACACACACACACACACACACACACACACACACACACACACACACACACACACACACACACACACACACACACACACACACACACACACACACACACACACACACACACACACACACACAGTGGCTGTGTTGAATGCAGCACCACAGAGGACAGATGAAGAGAGAGAGAGGGAGGGAGAGGAAGAGGGCAAAAGTGTTCTCTGAATATTTCATGTCTTCTCTCCTGGGGCGGAGCAATGGAGGGGTGGAGGGAGAGAGAGAGAGGGGAGGGGGTGTCATGACAGGAAAGGACATTCTAAAGGTAACAGCCTTTTATGTCTCTCTCTCTCTGTCTCTCTCTGTGTCACCATGACATTCTCATCCCTCTATCTCTCTATCACACTGGTGCTCTCAATTCAATTCAAAACTCTCTCTCTCTTAAACACACACACACACACACACACACACACACACACACACACACACACACACACACACACACACACACACACACACACACACACACACACACACACACACACACACACACACACACACACACTGTTTTGTTATCCATTCGTCTGTGTGGATTATACTGAGTGCTGATCTAGGATCAGGTCCCTCTTGTCCATGTAATCTCATTAATTATGTGATCTAAAAGGAGAAACTGATCCAAGATCAGCACTACTTCTCTGAGATGCTTTATGAATATGGGTCGAGACAGTGTAAACACATACATCTATTGAAGGTGTCCTTCATGTGTTTCTCTAGCACAGCCTCTGCATGCAACAACATGAGAAACGCTGACACTGCCTTCTTCCCCCATATACAGACACAGACCACCTGGCAACATGGCTACCTGCTATTGGTCAACAGGAGACACACCCACCAAGCCACCTTACCTGCTCATATCATCATAAATTGCCCATTAGGAATAGGCTATATCGTAGTATGTATTCCAAATGGCACCCTATTCCCTTTGTAGTAGACTATCACTGAGATGGGATATCCCTGTTAGTCACACTATGGTACAGCGCCTCTTATGAGCAGACAGCAGTTGTTTCCACAGAGAGAATCTCACTTAAGTTACTTTATATGACTACATTGACACTGGTAGGCCCTACATGTAAACTGTTGTAGTTTATGGAAATGAAATGAACAATAGGAGCTTAAACCAGTGACTCGGCCAAGAAGGCAGAGAGAGGAGGGGGGGCGAGAGAGGGGGAGAAAGAGCGAGAGTGGGGGGTTGGGATGGGGGAGGGCGAGGGCGAGTGGGGGGAGGAGAGAAGGGGAGAAAAAGATAGAGAGAGAGTGGGGGGGGGGGGGAGACACACAATCATACCATCGTTTCTAGAGTTTCTTGGGGGATCTTTCTCCCCCCTCTCCTTACCCTTCTTGAACTCCTCCAGCATGGCATCCAGTTTGGTGTCGTTGAACACACAGTGCATGGGGTGTTTATAGAACTGTGTTATGGTCTTCAGATGGGTACAGTCATCGGGGTCAACGAACGCCAAGTCCTTCACGAACAGAATATCCACAATGTTCGACCGCAAGTTTTCAAACACCGGGATGCGCGTGTAGCCGCTCTGCATAATCTCCGACATGGTGTTAAAGTCCAGCACCGCTTCCGAGGTGAGCATGAAGCAGTCGGTTAGCGGAGTCAGAACATCTTCTACGGTCTTGGTCCGGAGCTCGAGCGCGCCCTGTATGATGTTGAGCTCCTCTTTAACCAGGTCGTGGTACGGGTCGGTCACACGCAGCATCTCAAGGAGTTTTTCCCGCGTATAAAAGTTACTGATCTCCTGGTGGAGGATGAAGTCTAGGAGTTTACTGATGGGGTAGGAGATGGGGAAGGAGAGAACCATGAGAAGACGGGTTACCCAGATGGTTTTGGACGCAATGGCCAGGCCGTGCCGCGACGCAACAGAGTGCGGCAGGATCTCCCCAATGAAAAAGATCCCAAACGCGCAGATAATGGTGGACAACCAGGTCATCCCCAGGATCTGACACATCCACACTGCGAGCGCCGCGTTGATCAGCGCGTTGCCCAGCAGCAAAGTGCACAGGACGTAGTTACCGTGCCGCCGCACTGACTCAATTTTCCTCGCGTATTTCTGCTCCTTGTCCGTGCCGCTGTTCTGCAGAACCTGGAGCTCCACCGGGTCCAACGCGAGCAGACTGAGGTTCAGGCCACTGAAGAGCGCCGAGAGGGCCAGTAACAGAACCGATACTAACACTTGAAGCCAGAGGTCCGGTTCGGCCCCGCGCTCCACCACGGCCACCCAGAAATCCCGGGTCCGGTAGTGTTCCCATTTGGACCCGTCGAAGGCGCACATGGAATAGTACTTCATCTTCTCTCCCCTACGCAGGTTCTTAGCCAATACTTCCACCAACACGGAGTTCTGACTCGAAGCGGACTTGAAAGAGCCCAAGATCTCAATATCCGAGCTCCTGGCGTTTTTATCCATGCACATATTCCGCTTCGGGTGGACCTGCCCCTCTCTCCCCGGCCTCGGCTCCTCGATGAATGCTATCCAGGGAGCGGCGTTGGCTCTGGCCCCAGCAGTCCGGTTGAGCCTCTGTGGGGAGGAGGCGTAGTAGACCCGCAGCATGAAGCGGGTTCCCTCGGTGGCTTTCAGCACCCCGTCGTCCACGGACAGCTCTCCCCCGGTCTCCTCCGGACGGAAGCCGAGCAGGGCGAGGGACGGGGAGGGGATGAGGCAGAGGGAGAGGAGAGAGAGGAACAGCAGCCGGGCTGGGGAGAAAGGTGCCCTGGGGAAGAGGGCGGTTCGGGACCGGGCAGCTGCATCTTCCACAGCCATGATGCAGAGTGAGATACTCCGCCACACTACAGATGCGAACCGACCGAGTCACGTGGCGGTGGCGCGCTCACACTCCATCTGCCGGTGGTGGGTGGGGGACCGGTTCCGTTACAGCAGCTGCATTTCCCGGTGTTGTTGTTGATGCTGATTCTCTACTCTACTATACCATGCAACTAACGGGGCGGGTGGCTGGCTGGCCGCCTGTAGTCAAGTCATTTTTTTGGTGAGAGAGAGAATTTGCCAGAATTATGCAGTGACGTAATGCCATTTTGCACGAAGAAGCCGGCTACGAATGCCAAAAGGCACACGTACTGAGACACACAAAAATAGAACACGGGAAGTTTCCATTCCAGATTGCTTCCCATCCCCAGTAATTGTCACGTGGGAAATGTAATAAGACTTAATTATCAGATTCCTTATCAAATTCCCCCCACTCTGTCTAGATATTCTACTCTCTACACCCAAAATGAATCTGTTTTTGCGCACGGACAAATAGCAGCCTATGCTATTGCCTGCACTGCACCTACTAAAAACACTATTCCAAAGATGTCTATGTTTTTGTTCAGTGGGTTTATAATGACGTAAACAGCATGGTCATTCCACTGGTATGTCTGTCTGTCTGTTATATTCCCATAACAACACATTGCGGGCAGACGGAATGGAAACAAAAATAACTGCTAAAAGAATGTTGTGGATCGGATGTGGCTTTTAGGAAACTATTATCTCTCTCCCTCTCCCCCTTCTCTCGCTCTCCGTCTCCCACTCTGCATCTCTTTCTCGCTCGCGCTCTGCCTGTTTCTCTCCCAATTCTCTCTTTATCCTACCTATCTCCCCCCTTCGCTTTCTCTCCCCCCCCCTTTCTCTCCCCACTCTCTCTCTCTCTCTCCCTCTCTCTCATACACAAACAAAAGGCTGAGGAGCAGTATATTGTTGTGTAGAGCTGGCCAAGGCCAGGACTCTTTCTTTCGCCTGTCTGTCAGACGCACAGACCATGCTCAGAATGGTTATTATGCCTCCAGACTACACAAAGGTTTTATATAGAACCAAAAAGGGTTATATCGCTTGCTTCATGTATGGAACCCCTAAAAGTTCTATAGAGAACCCCAAATAACATTTTTTTTCTAAGAGCATACCTAGAACCAGTGTCTGGTTTAATTTGAGGATAATATTAATATTATATATATTTTTAAAGACATTATGCAAAGTAATCTGATGTAAAGCAATTGTGAATTAGGACTATTGGGATTTCAACGTGGATCACTTGTGAGTTGTCTTGTGTGTAGACATAATATCATGATTGTAATATATCGGCTGTAATCTCCAGAAGACGGCGGTATTGTACAACATATGATAATATATGTGCTAACAATAATTCATGATAATGTATCCATCTTTACCTATAACTGATTGAAGCCCTGGTCATAGCTGTAGTAATATCACATATTCTATAGATTTATGATCCATTGTCCTCATAATAAATTAAATCACCCATGTTCCAAAGAAACGTTATGATTTGCATATGGATATAGTATGCGAGATTTGGTCATTTAACAAAAACATTATCACTCATGTTCTAATACCGGTAAGTAGCCTACTTTCTGAGGTTTGTTTTTCTAAACATCAAAAATAGTAACTATATTTTATAACTGTCTTGCTCTTTCTTGGTGGCCCCTGCATGACGTGGGCGGATCTTCACCAAAATGAAAGCTTATGGATATACTGACAAGATACTTGTCTCTCCGCCCTGACAATGTTAGTCGTTGTCCACAAAGCGCCTCAGCGGGCTGTCTATCTCCCGCCTTTCTTTAGATTAGTGGATGGATACATCTCATTATTTTAATACTCTTTTGAATATTCGATGAGGGTTGTTGACGTCAACCGCTGTGCTCAATGGAGAGACTCTATGCCACTTGCCTCAGAACATGAATATGCATAGCCATCTCGAGACAACTGCGATATAAAGTGTTTTTTCTCTAAATTGCGGTGATGTCACGTGTGCTACTTATATCAGCACACTAACAACCTAAGCGTTCCAAAATGTCTATTCAATCAAATAAACCTCACGTAGCACACGTGAGGTTAATAAGCCATTCATTGTTTGTTGTTGACCAAATTCGACACTCATTGACCGCGAAACAAAAACTCCTTTGCTTGGTGTGCGAAAAAACGTCACCTGCTGGAGGGAGACCGATTTTCCGCCGAGTTGGGCCTCTCTTTACCTCTTCCTCTCTGCCAAAACTGAAGCAAGCCTGCGCTGCTGCCTAACCAGCTTGAAAGTTGCCTAGGTCCTACACCCCACTGAAATGCAAATATTTTATTCACCGGTATGTCTTAATTCAATGTGCAAATGAGAATGTCCGAATAGTGATATTGAACTGAACGTGTATAGAGATCGGCTACTTTGGAGAGTTTAGGCCTATATTCTTGGGACAACTCAATCTGTAGCGCATAGCATAAACATGGGTAACTGTATTGTATTACTAGACTCGCTGAGGAAGGACACCTGATTTCCAAAGCTGGGAAAATGTCAAACCCCCTTAACTTTTTGTCAATATTTAGAGAGCGTCGTTGCATATTAACTGGGCTGGCATAGTCAGTGCAACATCTGTTGGTGTCGGCTAACCTACCATTTGACCACCGTACTTTGTCAACCCACCCTCTTCTTCAGCCAAAATACAGCCGTTCCAGTTGACACAATGTTCGGTGTGAAAACTCTCCGAACTGTCGGTCCAGCAGTGTGTAGACGTGGTGCCTCTGTGCTGTGGAAGCCAACTAAGACCCAGAGCCGACCCCAAAGCGCGGCGGCGGGACAGAGAGTGGACATCGGGGGGATCTACCCGCCCATAGCCACTCCGTTCACTCAGAAAGAGGACGTGGACTATCACAAACTGGATGAAAACCTGCAGAAGTATGCAAAGATTCCTTTCAAAGGTAATTACAATTCACAAAGTAATTTCTGCAATGACTGACTGGTTTATCCGGGATCAAGTTTTTGTACTGTCTTCTTTGCAAATGGAAATGAATTATGAAAATGAAGACATGATCATACATCTAATAATTTTGTATGCATATTAGTCCATGTAGTCTAAAGATCTCGCGTTTCCCGATGAAAGTGTCCTAACCGTATCCTATAGCCTAATTGTGACAATGAAACCTTTATATTGCGTTGAGGAGGTAGTACCGTGGTAGTGTCCGTGGCCTCGTGTTATGACTGTCAGCCAGTTCATTTGGTTAGGGGCCAGGCCCAGGGGCAAGGTGCGACTCAGGCCCAGGGACAAGGTCCGACTCAGGCGCAGAGGTGCACGTTTGCAGGCAAGGTGCAATAGATTGATATAGTCCCCAGTGGAGGGTGTTTGGTGCCCTCTGGCCGATTCCCACGGTCAGTCGCGTTTTCCTGTATACTGACGTTTCAGGGCTAGGCGCTGTTTCAGGACTTGATTAGTCCAAACATGATGATGATGAAGATGTTCTGTGTTCCAGGTCTGGTGGTGCAGGGCTCTAATGGAGAGTACCCATACCTGACGGATGAGGAGAGGGTAGAGGTGGTGAGGAGGGTCAGACTGGCGCTGCCCACAGACAAACTGGTCATGGCAGGATCCGGATGTGAATGTAAGGCCCTGTGTGAGTCTGTGTGACAGAGAAGGAGACCATGTGACTCTCATTAATGTAACTGACCGATGACCACATATAGGAACCATATGAAAAATGGCTACTGAATTTTACAGCAAAAATGTGTTCATGTGCGATGTGTGAATACTGTGATTTAGACTATTTCAGGAGACACTTTACCTCTCAGTCCAGCTATAGTTTTAATATCATGTGGTTTTATTGGCTGATAATGGGTGTCCAGTAAACCCAACAACACAGTCTTTTATTGGGCTGTATAGTCATTGCTACCACATCATGCCCCTGTAATGCCCCAGTGTTAACGACGGAAAAGGATGGCCACTTTCCTATATTGTGTAGGTTACAACATGACATTAACATGGTGCACTTAGCCTACCTAGAGATGTTACCACACAGTACATAGCCAGTAATATAACATTTGAAATGTCTATATTCGTTCAAAACTTTTGTGAGCGTAATGTTTTCCTCGTTTATTTCCCTTTTGTTTATTATCTACTTCACTTGCTTTGGCAATGTAATTATGTTTCCCACGCCAATAAAACCCTTTAATGGAATTGAATAGTGTTGTAAACATGGATCTGAATAAATCTCTTTCTCTCTCCTCTTCTTTTTCTCCCTCCCTCCCTGTCTGTCTCTCCCCCATTATATCTCCTCTCTAACCTTTCCCTCACCCCGATCTCTCGCTCCCTCCCTCGCTTTCTCCCCCTCTCTCTCCCCTGTCTCCCCTCCCCCTCAGCCACCAAAGGTACGGTAGTGATGACCGAGAGGATGGCGGGGGCGGGGGCAGACCTGGTTCTTGTGGTAACGCCATGCTTCTACAAGGGCAAGATGGACAGCAGGGCGCTGGTTCACCACTTCACACAGGTCAGCTGATCTTCTTCTACTACTTCTACTACTTCTACTACTCAACCTCAACTGGCAGCTTCATTAAATAATACCCGCAAAACACCAGTCTCAACATCAACAATGAAGACGTGACTCCAGGATGCTGGCCTTCTAGGCAGAGTTGCAAAGAAAAAGCCATATCTCAGACTGACCAATAAAAATAAAAGATTAAGATGGGCAAAAGAACACAGACACTGGACAGAGGAACTCTGCCTAGAAGGCCAGCATCCCGGAGTCGCCTCTTCACTGTTGACATTGAGACTGGTGTTTTGCGGGTACTATTTAATGAAGCTGCCAGTTGAGGACTTGTGAGGCGTCTGTTTCTCAAACTAGACACTCTAATGTACTTGTCCTCTTCCTCAGTTGTGCACCGCGGCCTCCCACTCCTCTTTCTATTCTGGTTAGAGCCAGTTTGCTCTGTTCTGTGAAGGGAGTAGTACACAGCGTTGACTGACGAGTTTCAGAAGAAAGTTCTTTGTTTCTGGCCATTTGAGCTACAAATGCTGATGCTCTGAGATACTCAACTAGTCTAAAGAAGGCCAGTTTTATTGCTTCTTTAATCAGAACAACAGTTTTCAGCTGTGCTAATATAATTGCAAAAGGGTTTTCTTATGGTCATTTAGCCTTTTAAAATGATAAACTTGGATTAGCTAACACAACGTACTCAGCCGTTTCCAGCCACAATAGTCATTTACAACATTAACAATGTCTACACTGTATTTCTGATCAATTTGATGTTATTTTAAAGGACAAAAAATGAGCTTTTCTTTCAAAAACAAGGACATTTCTAAGTGACCCCAAACTTTTGAACGGTAGTGTATACCATATGTCTTAATATATACCACGTCGTAATATATACCACATGTCGTAATATATACCACATGTCGTAATATAAACCACATGTCATAATATATACCACATGTCGTAATATATACCACATGTCATAATATATACCACATGTCATAATATATACCACATGTCATAATATATACCACATGTCGTAATATATACCACATGTCGTAATATATACCACATGTCGTAATATAAACCACATGTCGTAATATAAACCACATGTCGTAATATAAACCACATGTCGTAATATAAACCACATGTCGTAATATAAACCACATGTCGTAATATAAACCACATGTCGTAATATAAACCACATGTCGTAATATAAACCACATGTCGTAATATATACCACATGTCGTAATATAAACCACATGTCGTAATATAAACCACATGTCGTAATATAAACCACATGTCGTAATATGTATGTCATAGTTCTGTTCTGAACCCATGCATTCTGGACCATAGAAATAGAATGCAATAGAAACATAATTATTCTGATTCTATGGCCTGGACCGGGGGGTTGTGTTTGGTCCCGGTGTTGTCTCTCTGTCTCCCCCTGCAGGTGGCTGACAGTAGTCCAGTACCAGTAGTTCTGTACAGTGTCCCGGCTAACACAGGTCTTGACCTTCCTGTTGATGCTGTGGTGAGACTGGCCCAACACCCTAACATACTGGGACTCAAGGACAGCGGAGGAGACGTGAGTACACACACACACACACACACACACACACACACACTATCTATTTATTTATTTGATTGATTGATGGATCAGTTACCGACCTGTGGGTTTTCCCTGTGGGTTTTCCACTGTGTGTGTGTGTTTTATGTATCCTTTGAACATCGCAGCATTTCAAGTTTATTTGGAAACGGTGGTTCATGTCTTGACTGACAAGAGAATAAAACTAAAATCGAGAGGGATGAATATTGCATGAAAAACTCCCTTCATCTCCTCTTTTGAAGTATCTCTTCTCACCTGTCAAAACGTTCCATTCTCTCGCCCTCTGTTTATTTTCCAGTAGTTAGTTAGTGATGAGTTGTTTGGTACTACCTGCCTACTGCTCACCATGACAACAGTCCTCATCCTGACAGCAGGGAGGAGTGATGGGGAGAACATGCTGTCGGCATCCCAAATGCCACCCTATTCCCTATATAGTGCACTACAGTTGACCAGGGCCTATAGGGACGCATACCACTGTGTTTCTCTCCTTTTACATCCCTGGGTTTTTCTCCTGTCGTCCCTCAGATCACCAGGATCGCTCTGATCGTTCACAAAACGAAGCCGCAGGATTTTCAGGTTCTGGCGGGTTCCGCTGGGTTCCTTATGGCGGCGTATTCCGTGGGTAAGAACTTAGAACCTAGCACACAGACCCTATAGCTTAGAATCTAGAACCTACAACATAGAATGTAGAATTTAAGAACCACAAATGTAAAACCTAGAACTTGGAACTGACATTGACATCTCAATTCCCTCTCTGGTAATCACTTAGCGTTATATCACAGAGTGTAGGGTACAACATTACTTCTCTCCTATGCTAGCTAGAACCAACCCACTTTGTACTGCAGATGAATATGTGACAACCTTAGGGGATAGAGATAATAGAGATATATAGAGTATGAACCTCTGACTAGTGAGTCGTTCTCTCTGTCAGATTATACCGTCTCTGTATTATACAGTATCTGTCCTACAGAGCTGTCTCTCTCTCTCTCTCTCGGCTCACATTTACACAGGGTAAAGATGATCATAATAGTCTGATGGGGTGTCTGCTGCAGTAATACAGATGTATTTATTTAACCTTTATTTAACTAGGCAAGTTAGTTAGTGTAGTGATGTGTCCTATAAGGAGCAGTAATATAGTACAGAGTGTAGTGATGTGTCCTATAAGGAGCAGTAATATAGTACAGAGTGTAGTGACGTGTCCTATAAGGAGCAGTGATATAGTACAGAGTGTAGTGATGTGTCCTATAAGGAGCAGTAATATAGTACAGAGTGTAGTGATGTGTCCTATAAGGAGCAGTAATATAGTACAGAGTGTAGTGATGTGTCCTATAAGGAGCAGTGATATAGTACAGAGTGTAGTGATGTGTCCTATAAGGAGAAGTAATATAGTACAGAGTGCAGTGATGTGTCCTTTAAGGAGCAGTAATATAGTACAGAGTGTAGTGATGTGTCCTATAAGGAGCAGTAATATAGTACAGAGTGTAGTGATGTGTCCTATAAGGAGCAGTAATATAGTACATAGTGTAGTGATGTGTCCTATAAGGAGCAGTGATATAGTACAGAGTGTAGTGATGTGTCCTATAAGGAGCAGTGATATAGTACAGAGTGTAGTGATGTGTCCTATAAGGAGCAGTAATATAGATGATCTGCAGAGAGGAGGAGCTCAAGTACAGGATGACTAATATCATGTGACTGGGATCTGGTGGGTGTGGGTGTGTCTACTGTGTAGGTGTGTCTGTACTGCGTGTGTGTACAGTACGTATTGTGCATGCGTGTATGTGTTATCTGGTGTGTGTGTGTGTCTGCGTTGTTGAGATCCAGAGATCCTTCATCTACCTCAGGATGCTGAACGAAGGGGTGTGTCATATGGCTGTCAATCAAAATGCATATTTGAGGAAATCATAACGGATGTCAGTCTCACACACACACACACACACACACGCGCGCAAGGGTCCAGGGCCCAACTGCCAATCATTACAGTTAGATATGATTCCATAAGCTGTCAATCAAATTGTAGGAATATGAAGGAGCAGGTCACGTGTGAGTGTTAAAGCTGTGTTTCAGATCAATAATACTGACAAGTAGTCCTTTTAAAAGGACCCAGCTAATACTGCGTGTGTGTGTTGCAGGTTGTGTGGGCGGTGTGTGTGCGCTTGCCAACGTGCTGGGTCGTGAGGTGTGTGAGCTGGAGCAGCTGTGTATGTCGGGACGGTGGGAAGAAGCCAGTGCTCTGCAGCGACGCCTCATAGAGCCCAACACTGCTGTAAGTCAAGCTACATAAACCCTATGTAACCCTACATAAGAGTTGACATAGAGTCCAGCACAGCTTTGAGTGAACCTACATAGCCCTAAATAACACCCCCCATCCACTCCTCTCTTTGTTGTTGCTAGGTGACCAGGAAGTTTGGCATTCCCGCTCTCAAGCAGGCGATGGAGTGGTTTGGTTACCACGGCGGCACCTGTCGCTCTCCTCTTCAACCGCTCTCAGAGGCCGAATCACAGCAGCTCAGACTGGACTTCTCCACCAACGGCTGGCTCTGAAGGGGACAGGGGGCAGGACTGAGTAGAAGACAGGGGACTGGGCCTCTGCTCCAGGTTGAAGTTGGCATCATAGAATGCGTAGAGGACTTGATAGTTGAAAGCAATAACCAATCCAGTCCTTTCACCTATCAGTGGTCATGCTGCCTTGCTATATTCTTGGGACAGACCTCTCCTCTACAAACCTTTCATCTCCATGGGATCACCTGTACAAATAAAATACAGAAATAAACAGACAAATGAAAATAAACAGATTGTTGTAAAGAAAGGAAAATACTGTGGCTCCATGTGATGAGACTTTCTCTGTTCCTGTTAATCTAACGTGTCCAAGGTTCTATCTATGTGAGGAGGCCTTTGTGAGGGTGTTGTGTGTTAGAGACATGTCAACACTGTAGGACTGCCCCAAGGCCTCCCACCTGTAATGGCCATAGGGGTTTTGATTGTGTCCCACATCACACCCTATTCACTACATAGTGCACTGCTGTTGACCAGAGCCATATGGGTCCTGGTTAAAAGTAGTGCACTGTATAGGGAATGGGTTGCCATTTTGGGACGCACCCTTTGACATGAATGAAATGCAGCAGGAAGTAAAAAGAAATGTGAGGAATAAGAGTTTGTTTATTTGCTCTAAGGATGTTTTTCGATCTGTTTCTTCCAGATAGAGAGAAAGACAACCTACCCAGCAACCGTCACTAACCTTTGTCCTGCTATTTCTGTTGAAACAAGATGAGCTCCTTCCATTCTATAGGTAACCTAGATCTATAGGTAACATTCCACAGAGCCAGGTGTAATGCCACTGTCCTGCACTAACCTAGATCTATAGGTAACATTCCACAGAGCCAGGTGTAATGCCACTGTCCTGCACTAACCTAGATCTATAGGTAACATTCCACAGAGCCAGGTGTAATGCCACTGTCCTGCACTAACCTAGATCTATAGGTAACATTCCACAGAGCCAGGTGTAATGCCACTGTCCTGCATTAACCTAGATCTATAGGTAACATTCCACCGAGCCAGGTGTAATGCCATTGTCCTGCACTAACCTAGATCTATAGGTAACATTCCACAGAGCCAGGTGTAATGCCACTGTCCTGCACTAACCTAGATCTATAGGTAACATTCCACAGAGCCAGGTGTAATGCCACTGTCCTGCACTAACCTAGATCTATAGGTAACATTCCACAGAGCCAGGTGTAATGCCACTGTCCTGCACTAACCTAGATCTATAGGTAACATTCCAGAGCCAGGTGTAATGCCACTGTCCTGCACTAACCTAGATCTATAGGTAACATTCCACAGAGCCAGGTGTAATGCCATTGTCCTGCACTAACCTAGATCTATAGGTAACATTCCACAGAGCCAGGTGTAATGCCACTGTGCTGCACTAACCTAGATCTATAGGTAACATTCCACAGAGCCAGGTGTAATGCCACTGTCCTGCACTAACCTAGATCTATAGGTAACATTCCACAGAGCCAGGTGTAATGCCACTGTCCTGCACTAACCTAGATCTATAGGTAACATTCCACAGAGCCAGGTGTAATGCCACTGCCCTGCACTAACCTAGATCTATAGGTAACATTCCACAGAGCCAGGTGTAATGCCACTGCCCTGCACTAACCTAGATCTATAGGTAACATTCCACAGAGCCAGGTGTAATGCCACTGCCCTGCACTTACCTAGATCTATAGGTAACATTCCACAGAGCCAGGTGTAATGCCACTGTCCTGCACTAACCTAGATCTATAGGTAACATTCCACAGAGCCAGGTGTAATGCCACTGTCCTGCACTAACCTAGATCTATAGGTAACATTCCACAGAGCCAGGTGTAATGCCACTGTCCTGCACTAACCTAGATCTATAGGTAACATTCCACAGAGCCAGGTGTAATGCCACTGTCCTGCACTAACCTAGATCTATAGGTAACATTCCACAGAGCCAGGTGTAATGCCACTGTCCTGCACTAACCTAGATCTATAGGTAACATTCCACAGAGCCAGGTGTAATGCCACTGTCCTGCACTAACATACATAAGGGAAGTGTGAGACGGGAGCCATATGATCGGTGAAGATTCTCCCATTGCGAATGTACGGTCCCTTACTAGACGTCCGACTTCGTCTCGGAAAATCGCGGACGGCGTCGGGCCGAGGGCGGGGGGGAGCTCTTTCAGGAAATCATCGAAGAAATCGTCTCGGACGTTCGGTCACCGTTTTATAAAAATAACACATTTTTGACTTGGACTCTGCATTCTCGAAAATTCCCACCAGGGGGCAAATAAATCATATTGCAGGCGCACGAACACGGGGCAAACGAGCGCGGCCTTTTCTCCTAAACGGAAAATATTTCGAAGCCGAAACTCGGCGAGCGTAGGTTTGGAGTAAAGGGAAGTTGGCCCCGAACAAGATGGCGTCGAGGCCTCTGCGCTTTTTGAGTTATGGCCATTTTTCTGGGATTAAAGGTCAAAAACGCAAAGTAGGGTGCAATTTGACCGCTTCACGTCAAAGTACATAAGCATACGGTGTCAGGAAAAAAAGAACCAGCCGTTTATCTATCGTAATTTAAGAGAAATCGTACATTGTCCATTTGGTGATGTTCACGAAGAGGAATTTTTTTTTCAAAAAATTCACAGATCCAGTTGCAGTTTGTTCACACGAACATTTTTAAAGTGGGTCTCGAAGCTCTGCGAGAATTCTGTGATTTTATGTGATTTTATGAAGTAACACACACTCATTTAACCCTCTGTTAATAAGTCAGTTCTTAACATAAAGACTTAAAACTCAATATTAAATAAGAGCCTACCCCAAGGAGGGTATGTGTTCACGTTCAGCTTCCTATGTCAACTGGAAGTACCTTAAAATGGTGCATAGGGTCAGGTTTGAAGGGTAATAAAGGTCAGATCTTTTCAAAACTTCACTTGTGTGATTAGACAACCCTCATGAAGTGTAATCAGTCATTTTTCCCAACAGATGTCAAAGAAAAGCTCTCTCACACAAACACACACACACACAAAAAGGAAGGATGGAGTGAAAAAGTACGGTGCTTAAAGACACACAAAGCCTGCAATGGCATGACTATTATCTCCAGGCCGTGCCGAGTTCAACGAGATGCCCCGCTTGACCGTAGCTCGCTCGGTCTGAGCGCAGCGACCGTTACAAGAAAATGGACCCAAATGACCTTTTGACCTCATGTCAATTTTATTTGCTTTTGGGAGACAGAGAGAGAACCGTTAAGGTTAGAAGCACAATTTCACCTCAGGAATGTTCTTAAGGTCCTCCCGATCTGTGCAAGCCTAACCTTGACCTTGTGGCATTAACCCTTAACAGTTAAAAGCTGGTGTTTACATCAAACAATTTACAATGACATGTCGCCCCATAGGAATACATTGACTGCACCTCTCAATTCAACCTGAAGCCTATGTGGGTTATGAATGTCTTATGAACCTGTCTTTGATGTCAGTCCATCAGGCCACCATGAGGTCTACCTGTGTCGATTCTAAGCTTCCTGGAGCAACCGGAAGTGGTTAAATCACCCTAAAAGTGTTTGCCATAGCCAACCTGCAGTTTGAGAGAAATAGTGCATTCAGCCCTATGTAAATCAGTCAATTTTTAACATACAGACTTAAAACTCAGGATTCTGTAACAGCCTACTCCAGTGATGATATGTGTTTATTTATAGCTTCCTGTGACAACCGGAAGTGCCATAACTGGTGTCAAATGGGCTGTTTCGAAGGGTTAAAAATGTCAAATCTTTCCAAAACTTCATATATGTGAATAGACAACCCTCATGAACTGTAAATCAGTCCTTCATCCCATCAGATTTCAAAAATAAAAATACACACCGACACAGAAATGATGGAGGGACACACTGAGGGGCTAAGAGGCAGACAGTGCCTGCAGTAGTTACTTTTGTTCCAACTTTTAAAGAACCGTCAGACCTAGAGTTCTGAAAATTTACAAACCTGTTCTAGACCTCAGGTCGATTGTGCACGGTGAATTATATGGCTCTAGAAGGTTCTCGGATCGATAAAAAGCATTATGTATTTGCCATGTTTTCAATTCATTTTGACCTCAACGAAACGGACGACATTTAGAAAAGTCCCAGAGTCTCAAGACTAGGTGCGTTGAAACCGGCTCGGCCCATAGAGACAGACCCCAACGAGCCTGTTTGATTGCTCATTCAAGGACCCCGTAGCAAGGCAATGAAAAAAGTGGCATTTCAGCACCAATTAGGGTTTTGCTCGGGCACCGAATGACCTATCGAGCCGAAACTTGGGATTCGAGGTCGCTTCACATAGGGCTAAACATAATGTGTGAACTGGACCCGCAGCTAGAACATAACTACGTATTATTTGTTTTATTATGGTTTAAATAGAAGGCGCTGTGAATTTTGGGCCTGCTCTGAAATATGTTATAGTTGGCTTCTAAAGGAGTTGGAAAAAGTGAGTTTGGAGTCAGATGGTATCAGTTTGGTGTCTGAAAATATCTATTTGACTGATGGACACTGACTTGCTCGTTGACTTTTGTACATTTGCAATATGTTTCAACGGGGAGGTACCATGAGGAAAAAGCGACATGATGAAATTTCACGAAACGAGCGATGGAGAGGAACCACTATCACTGCCCGGCCATCCTGAGGTCATCAGACCGTTGACTTTTGCATTTCTAAAGTATTTAAGAGAATGTACGTTACATTTACAATATGATTCAACATCACATCATATTGCAAATGCACGTTACATTTGCAATATGATGTGATGTTGAATCATATTGCAAATGTAACGTGCATTCTTTAAATACTTTAGAAATACAAAAGTCAACGTCCTGATGACCTCAGGATGGCCGGGCAGTGATAGTGGTTCCTCTCCAACGCTCGTTGCGTGAAATTTCATCATGTCGCTTTTTCCTCATGGTACCTCCCCGTTGAAACATATTGCAAATGTACAAAAGTCGACTAGCAAGTCAACTAGCAAGTGTCAACAAAAGTCAACTAGCAAGTGTCCATCAGTCAATTGGATATTTTCAGACACCAAACTGATACCATCTGACTCCAAACTCACTTTTTACAACTCCTTTAGAAGCCAACTATCACATATTTCAGAGCAGGCCCAAAATTCACAGCGCCTTCCATGAATGCACCAAAATAGCATTCTGAAATCACCACTAAAATGACATCGCCATATTCTCCAGGCCGTGCCGAGTTCAACGGGATGCCCCGCTTGACCGTAGCTCGCTCGGTCTGAGCGCAGCGACCGTTACAAGAGAACGGACACGAATGACCTTTTGACCTCAATGTCAATTTTATTTGCTTTTGGGAGACAGAGAGAGAACCGTTAAGGTTAGAAGCACAATTTCACCTCAGGAACAATCCTAAGGTCCTCCCGATTTGTGCAAGCCTAACCTTGACCTTGTGGCATTAACCCTTCACAGTTAAAAGAAGGCGTTTACATCAAACATTTTACAATGACATTTCGCCCCATAGGAATACATTGACTGCTCCTCTGAATTCAACCTGAAGCCTATGTGGGTTATGAATGTCTTATGAACCTGTCTTTGATGTCAGTCCATCAGGCCACCATGAGGTCTACCTGTGTCGATTCTAAGCTTCCTGGAACAACCGGAAGTGGTTAAATCACCCTAAAAGTGTTTGCCATACCCAACCTGCAGTTTGAGAGAAATAGTGCATTCAACCCTATGTAAATCAGTCAATTTTTAACATACAGACATAAAACTCAGGATTCTGTAAAAGCATACTCCAGTGATGATAAGTGTTTACTTTTAGCTTCCTGTGCAAACCGGAAGTGCCTTAATTGGTGTCAAATGGGCTGTTTCAAAGGGATAAAAATGTCAAATCTTTCCAAAACTTCATATATGTGAATAGACAACCCTCCTGAACTGTAAATCAGTCATTCATCCCATCAGATTAAAAAAAAAAAAAAACACACCCACACAGAAATGATGGAGGGACACACTGAGGGGCTAAGAGGCAGACAGTGCCTGTAGTAGTTAGTTTTGTTCCAACTTTTAAAGAACCGTCAGACCTAGAGTTCTGAAACTTTACAAACCTGTTCTAGACCTCAGGTCGATTGTGCACGGTGAGTTATGTGGCTCTAGAAGGTTCTCAGACCGATAAACAGCCTCGTGTATTTGCAATGTTTTCAATTCATTTTGAGCTCAACGAAACTGGCGACATTTAGAAAAGTCCCAGAGTCTCAAGACTAGGTGCATTGAAACCGGCTCGGCCCATAGAGACGGACCTCAACGATTCTGTCCGATTGCTCATTCAAGCACCCCGTAGCAAGGCATGGAAAAAAGTGGATTTTCAGCACCAATTAGGGTTTTGCTCGGGCACCGAATGACCTATCGAGCCGAAACTTGGGATTCCAGGTCGCCTCACATAGGGCTAAACATAATGTGAATATTGGACCCGCAGCTAGAACATAACTACGTATTATTTGTTTTATTATGGTTTAAATGGAAGGCGCTGTGAATTTTGGGCCTGCTCTGAAATATGTGATAGTTGGCTTCTAAAGGAGTTGGTAAAAGTGAGTTTGGTGTCAGATGGTATCAGTTTGGTGTCTGAATATATCTAATTGACTGATGGACACCGACTTGCTACTTGACTTTTGTACATTTGCAATATGTTTCAACGGGGGGGTACCATCACAAAAAGCGACATGATGAAATTTAACACAACGAGCGATGGAGAGGAACCACTATCACTGCCCGGCCATCCTGAGGTCATCAGGACGTTGACTTTTGCATTTCTAAAGTATTTAAGAGAATGTACGTTACATTTGCAATATGATTCAACATCACATCATATTGCAAATGCACGTTAGATTTGCAATATGATTCAACACATCATATTGCAAATGTAACAGTGTGTGTTATGTTTGCAATATGATTCAACACATCATATTGCAAACGTAACAGTGTGTGTTATGTTTGCAATATGATTCAACACATCATATTGCAAATGTAACAGTGTGTGTTATGTTTGCAATATGATCCAACACATCATATTGCAAACGTAACAGTGTGTGTTATGTTTGCAATATGATTCAACACATCATATTGCAAATATAACAGTGTGTGTTTGCAATATGATTCAACAGTGTGTTATGTTTGCAATATGATGTGGTGTTTTTCACTGTTGAATCATATGCAAATGTAACGTGCATTCTTTAAATAAACCCTATGTGGGTTATGAATGTCTTATGAACCTGTCTTCAATGACAATCCATCAAGCCACTATGAGGTCTACCTGTGTTGATTCTAAGCTTCCTGGAGCAACCGGAAGTGATAAAATCACCCTAAAAGTGTTTTGCCATACCCAACCAGCAGTTTGTGATATATAGTGCATTCAACCCTGTGTAAATCAGTCAGTTCTTAACGTATAGACTTAAAACTCAGGATTCTGTAAAAGCATACCCCGATCAGGATAGGTATTTACTTATAGCTTCCTGTGCCAACCGGAAGTGCCTTAAAATGGGGTCATAGGTGCTGTTTCAAAGGGTTAAAAAAGTCAGATCTTTCCAAAACTTTAAGTGTGTGATTAGGCAACCCTCATGAAGTGTAAATCAGTCATTTCTCTAAACAGATGTCAAATCAAAGCTCACATACACACACACAAGTCCAAACTGTTCGTGCACCTGGTATTTTTTTGGGGTTACCAGGTGCCATGTTTCAAGATGGTTGAAATTGCGTTTAGGGGCATCCAGACCTCCATACCCGCTCTGGGAGCACTATTCTACGGCCAAAAATCAATGGGGGCTGGCCTGAGTGATTTATGGAGGTTTTCACAAAAACTCAGAAAATATTCAATGTTTTTTTTCTGGAAAATAGTTTACGCTTTTTCTTCTCGAGTCAATGGGGGTCCGGCCTGAGTGATTTAAGGAGGTTTCCAAAAAAAGTCAAAAAATATTCTATGTTTCATGTTTTGGGTTACCAGGCGTCATTTTTCAAAACGGTTTTAAATGCTTCATTTTGGCCTTTTAAAATCTAAAAAGCACTTTTTTAAAGGGGTTGATAAGTTTTTTCTAATTTATTCACATTTTTGACTTCATATTAAATCAGATTGCAAATGCACAAAACATATTCCTTAAGTACAAGTAAACATTTCAAAAAAATTATGATAATAAAATGTGACTAAAGTATCTTCATACAGTTCTTATACATGTGTAATTGACCTAAAAATCGAAAGAATTTCAAAAAACGGTCCAGAAAGCACTTTTTTAAAGGAGGTTATACGTTTTTTTCCAAATTTTTGACATTTTTGACTTTTGACTTTTGACTTCCTATGAAATCACATTCCAAATGCACAAAACAAATTCCTTAAGTCCAAATAAAAATGTCCTAAAAATTATGTTAATAAAATTTGACAAAAGTATTTTCATACAGTTCTTACACATGTGTAATTGACATAAAAATTGAAAGAATTTCGAAAAACGGTCCAGAAAGCACTTTTTTAAAGGGGGTGATACGTTTTTTCAAAATTTTTGACATTTTTGAATTTTGACTTTTGACTTCCTATGAAATCACATTCCAAATGCACAAAACAAATTCCTTAAGTCCAAATAAAAATGTAAAAAAAATTATGTTAATAAAATTTGACAAAAGTATTTTCATACAGTTCTTACACATGTGTAATTGACATAAAAATCGAAAGAATTTCGAAAAACGGTCCAGAAAGCACTTTTTTAAGGGGGTGATAAGTTTTTGCCAAAACTTTCAAAATTTCAAAATTTGGCTCTGGGGTCTTGACTTGCGTTACAGTAAGCCTATGAAAAATTAAGATGGAACTCACTCGCCCACTATAGGATTTTTGGGGTGTTACACAGCTCATTTACAATATGGCATTTGCCATCAACTTTGGACGAAACAGCGCCGGATGTAATGTGAAATCCCACACAATCCCATCGTGTAACGTGCATTTGCAATATGATGTGATGTTGAATCATATTGCAAATGTAACGTACATTCTCTTAAATACTTTAGAAATGCAAAAGTCAACGGTCTGATGACCTCAGGATGGCCGGGCAGTGATAGTGGTTCCTCTCCATCGCTCGTTTCGTGAAATTTCATCATGTCGCTTTTTCCTCATGGTACCTCCCCGTTGAAACATATTGCAAATGTACAAAAGTCAACGAGCAAGTCAGTGTCCATCAGTCAAATAGATATTTTCAGACACCAAACTGATACCATCTGACTCCAAACTCACTTTTTCCAACTCCTTTAGAAGCCAACTATAACATATTTCAGAGCAGGCCCAAAATTCACAGCGCCTTCTATTTAAACCATAATAAAACAAATAATACGTAGTTATGTTCTAGCTGCGGGTCCAGTTCACACATTATGTTTAGCCCTATGTGAAGCGACCTCGAATCCCAAGTTTCGGCTCGATAGGTCATTCGGTGCCCGAGCAAAACCCTAATTGGTGCTGAAATGCCACTTTTTTCATTGCCTTGCTACGGGGTCCTTGAATGAGCAATCAAACAGGCTCGTTGGGGTCTGTCTCTATGGGCCGAGCCGGTTTCAACGCACCTAGTCTTGAGACTCTGGGACTTTTCTAAATGTCGTCCGTTTCGTTGAGGTCAAAATGAATTGAAAACATGGCAAATACACGATGCTTTTTATCGATCCGAGAACCTTCTAGAGCCATATAATTCACCGTGCACAATCGACCTGAGGTCTAGAACAGGTTTGTAAATTTTCAGAACTCTAGGTCTGACGGTTCTTTAAAAGTTGGAACAAAAGTAACTACTGCAGGCACTGTCTGCCTCTTAGCCCCTCAGTGTGTCCCTCCATACCTTAAGGGAAGTGTGAGACGGGAGCCATATGATCGGTGAAGATTCTCCCATTGCGAATGTACGGTCCCTTACTAGACGTCCGACTTCGTCTCGGAAAATCGCGGACGGCGTCGGGCCGAGGGCGGGGGGGAGCTCTTTCAGGAAGTCATCGAAGAAATCGTCTCGGACGTTCGGTCACCGTTTTATAAAAATAACAAATTTTTGACTTGGACTCTGCATTCTCGAAAATTCCCACCAGGGGGCAAATAAATCATATTGCAGGCGCACGAACACGGGGCAAACGAGCGCGGCCTTTTCTCCTAAACGGAAAATATTTCGAAGCCGAAACTCGGCGAGCGTAGGTTTGGAGTAAAGGGAAGTTGGCCCCGAACAAGATGGCGTCGAGGCCTCTGCGCTTTTTGAGTTATGGCCATTTTTCTGGGATTAAAGGTCAAAAACGCAAAGTAGGGTGCAATTTGACCGCTTCACGTCAAAGTACATAAGCATACGGTGTCAGGAAAAAAAGAACCAGCCGTTTATCTATCGTAATTTAAGAGAAATCGTACATTGTCCATTTGGTGATGTTCACGAAGAGGAATTTGTTTTTCAAAAAATTCACAGATCCAGTTGCAGTTTGTTCACACGAACATTTTTAAAGTGGGTCTCGAAGCTCTGCGAGAATTCTGTGATTTTATGTGATTTTATGAAGTAACACACACTCATTTAACCCTCTGTTAATAAGTCAGTTCTTAACATAAAGACTTAAAACTCAATATTAAATAAGAGCCTACCCCAAGGAGGGTATGTGTTCACGTTCAGCTTCCTATGTCAACTGGAAGTACCTTAAAATGGTGCATAGGGTCAGGTTTGAAGGGTAATAAAGGTCAGATCTTTTCAAAACTTCACTTGTGTGATTAGACAACCCTCATGAAGTGTAATCAGTCATTTTTCCCAACAGATGTCAAAGAAAAGCTCTCTCACACAAACACACACACACACAAAAAGGATTTCATCATGTCGCTTTTTCCTCATGGTACCTCCCCGTTGAAACATATTGCAAATGTACAAAAGTCGACTAGCAAGTCAACTAGCAAGTGTCAACAAAAGTCAACTAGCAAGTGTCCATCAGTCAATTGGATATTTTCAGACACCAAACTGATACCATCTGACTCCAAACTCACTTTTTACAACTCCTTTAGAAGCCAACTATCACATATTTCAGAGCAGGCCCAAAATTCACAGCGCCTTCCATGAATGCACCAAAATAGCATTCTGAAATCACCACTAAAATGACATCGCCATATTCTCCAGGCCGTGCCGAGTTCAACGGGATGCCCCGCTTGACCGTAGCTCGCTCGGTCTGAGCGCAGCGACCGTTACAAGAGAACGGACACGAATGACCTTTTGACCTCAATGTCAATTTTATTTGCTTTTGGGAGACAGAGAGAGAACCGTTAAGGTTAGAAGCACAATTTCACCTCAGGAACAATCCTAAGGTCCTCCCGATTTGTGCAAGCCTAACCTTGACCTTGTGGCATTAACCCTTCACAGTTAAAAGAAGGCGTTTACATCAAACATTTTACAATGACATTTCACCCCATAGGAATACATTGACTGCTCCTCTAAATTCAACCTGAAGCCTATGTGGGTTATGAATGTCTTATGAACCTGTCTTTGATAACAATCCATCAGGCTACTATGAGGTCTACCTGTGTTGATTTTAAGCTACCTGGAGCAACCGGAAGTGGTTAAATCACCCTAAAAGTGTTTGCCATAGCCAACCTGCAGTTTGAGAGAAATAGTGCATTCAGCCCTATGTAAATCAGTCAATTTTTAACATACAGACTTAAAACTCAGGATTCTGTAACAGCCTACTCCAGTGATGATATGTGTTTATTTATAGCTTCCTGTGACAACCGGAAGTGCCATAACTGGTGTCAAATGGGCTGTTTCGAAGGGTTAAAAATGTCAAATCTTTCCAAAACTTCATATATGTGAATAGACAACCCTCATGAACTGTAAATCAGTCCTTCATCCCATCAGATTTCAACAAAAAAAAATACACACCGACACAGAAATGATGTAAGGGAAGTCCCCCCTCAATTGTACAAAATAACATGGCAACTTATTGGCACCGAGCGGACCATATACACGATGGGATTGTGTGGGATTTCACATTACATCCGGCGCTGTTTCGTCCAAAGTTGATGGCAAATGCCATATTGTAAATGAGCTGTGTAACACCCCAAAAATCCTATAGTGGGCGAGTGTTTTCTATCTAAATTTTTCATAGGCCTTTTGTAACGCAAGTCAAGACCCCAGAGCCAAATTTTGAAATTTTGAAATTTTGAAAGTTTTGGCAAAAACTTATCACCCCCTTAAAAAAGTGCTTTCTGGACCGTTTTTCGAAATATTTTCGATTTTTATGTCAATTACACATGTGTAAGAACTGTATGAAAATACTTTTGTCAAATTTTATTAACATAATTTTTTGGACATTTTTATTTGGACTTAAGGAATTTGTTTTGTGCATTTGGAATGTGATTTCATAGGAAGTCAAAAGTCAAAATTCAAAAATGTCAAAAATTTGGAAAAAACGTATCACCCCCTTTAAAAAAGTGCTTTCTGGACCGTTTTTCGAAATTCTTTCAATTTTTATGTCAATTACACATGTGTAAGAACTGTATGAAAATACTTTTGTCAAATTTTATTAACATAATTTTTAGGACATTTTTATTTGGACTTAAGGAATTTGTTTTGTGCATTTGGAATGTGATTTCATAGGAAGTCAAAAGTCAAAAGTCAAAAATGTCAAAAATTTTGAAAAAACGTATAACCTCCTTTAAAAAAGTGCTTTCTGGACCGTTTTTTGAAATTCTTTCGATTTTTAGGTCAATTACACATGTATAAGAACTGTATGAAGATACTTTAGTCACATTTTATTATCATAATTTTTTTGAAATGTTTACTTGTACTTAAGGAATATGTTTTGTGCATTTGCAATCTGATTTAATATGAAGTCAAAAATGTGAATAAATTAGAAAAAACTTATCAACCCCTTTAAAAAAGTGCTTTTTAGATTTTAAAAGGCCAAAATGAAGCATAAAACCGTTTTGAAAAATGACGCCTGGTAACCCAAAACATGAAACATAGAATATTTTTTGACTTTTTTTGGAAACCTCCTTAAATCACTCAGGCCGGACCCCCATTGACTCGAGAAGAAAAAACAAAACAAAAATTCCAGAAGAAAAAACATAGAATATTTTCTGACTTTTTTTGAAAACCTCCATAAATCACTCAGGCCAGCACACATTGATTTTTGGCCGAAGAATAGTGCTCCCAGAGTGGGTATGGAAGTCTGGATGCCCCCTAAAAGCAATTTCAACCATGGCACCTGGTAACCCCAAAAAATACCAGGTGCACGAAAAGTTTGGACTTAGAATATTTTTTGAGTTTTTTGGAAAAACTCCATAAATACTCAGGCCATTGACTCGAGAAGAAAAAACATAAAATATTTTCCATGAAAAAAAACAGAATATTTTCTGACTTTTTATTTTTCTGACTCCATCCTTGCTGTGTGTGTCTGTGTGTGTGTGTGTGAGCTTTTCTTTGACATCTGTTTAGAGAAATGACTGATTTACAGTTCATGAAGGTTGCCTAATCACATACTTAAAGTTTTGGAAAGATCTGACTTTTTTAACCCTTTGAAACAGCACCTATGACCCCATTTTAAGGCACTTCCGGTTGTCACAGGAAGCTATAAGTAAATACCTATCCTGATCGTGGTATGCTTTTACAGAATCCTGAGTTTTAAGTCTATACGTTAAGAACTGACTAATTTACACAGGGTTGAATGCACTATAAATCACAAACTGCTGGTTGGGTATGGCAAAACACTTTTAGGGTGATTTTATCACTTCCGGTTGCTCCAGGAAGCTTAGAATCAACACAGGTAGACCTCATAGTGGCTTGATGGATTGTCATTGAAGACAGGTTCATAAGACATTCATAACCCACATAGGGTTTATTTAAAGAATGCACGTTACATTTGCATATGATTCAACAGTGAAAAACAACACATCATATTGCAAACATAACACACTGTTGAATCATATTGCAAACACACACTGTTATATTTGCAATATGATGTGTTGAATCATATTGCAAACATAACACACAGTGTTACATTTGTAATATGATGTGTTGAATCATATTGCAAACATAACACACAGTGTTACATTTGCAATATGATGTGTTGAATCATATTGCAAACATAACACACAGTGTTACATTTGTAATATGATGTGTTGAATCATATTGCAAACATAACACACACTGTTACGTTTGCAATATGATGTGTTGAATCATATTGCAAATCTAACGTGCATTTGCAATATGATGTGATGTTGAATCATATTGCAAATGTAACGTACATTCTCTTAAATACTTTAGAAATGCAAAAGTCAACGTCCTGATGACCTCAGGATGGCCGGGCAGTGATAGTGGTTCCTCTCCATCGCTCGTTGTGTTAAATTTCATCATGTCGCTTTTTGTGATGGTACCCCCCCGTTGAAACATATTGCAAATGTACAAAAGTCAAGTAGCAAGTCGGTGTCCATCAGTCAATTAGATATATTCAGACACCAAACTGATACCATCTGACACCAAACTCACTTTTACCAACTCCTTTAGAAGCCAACTATCACATAGTGACTTGGACTCTGCATTCTCGAAAATTCCCACCAGGGGGCAAATAAATCATATTGCAGGCGCACGAACACGGGGCAAACGAGCGCGGCCTTTTCTCCTAAACGGAAAATATTTCGAAGCCGAAACTCGACGAGCGTAGGTTTGGAGTAAAGGGAAGTTGGCCCCGAACAAGATGGCGTCGAGGCCTCTGCGCTTTTTGAGTTATGGCCATTTTTCTGGGATTAAAGGTCAAAAACGCAAAGTAGGGTGCAATTTGACCGCTTCACGTCAAAGTACATAAGCATACGGTGTCAGGAAAAAAGAACCAGCCGTTTATCTATCGTAATTTAAGAGAAATCGTACATTGTCCATTTGGTGATGTTCACGAAGAGGAATTTTTTTTTTCAAAAAATTCACAGATCCAGTTGCAGTTTGTTCACACGAACATTTTTAAAGTGGGTCTCGAAGCTCTGCGAGAATTCTGTGATTTTATGTGATTTTATGAAGTAACACACACTCATTTAACCCTCTGTTAATAAGTCAGTTCTTAACATAAAGACTTAAAACTCAATATTAAATAAGAGCCTACCCCAAGGAGGGTATGTGTTCACGTTCAGCTTCCTATGTCAACTGGAAGTACCTTAAAATGGTGCATAGGGTCAGGTTTGAAGGGTAATAAAGGTCAGATCTTTTCAAAACTTCACTTGTGTGATTAGACAACCCTCATGAAGTGTAATCAGTCATTTTTCCCAACAGATGTCAAAGAAAAGCTCTCTCACACAAACACACACACACACAAAAAGGAAGGATGGAGTGAAAAAGTACGGTGCTTAAAGACACACAAAGCCTGCAATGGCATGACTATTATCTCCAGGCCGTGCCGAGTTCAACGAGATGCCCCGCTTGACCGTAGCTCACTCGGTCTGAGCGCAGCGACCGTTACAAGAAAATGGACCCGAATGACCTTTTGACCTCATGTCAATTTTATTTGCTTTTGGGAGACAGAGAGAGAACCGTTAAGGTTAGAAACACAATTTCACCTCAGGAATGTTCTTAAGGTCCTCCCGATCTGTGCAAGCCTAACCTTGACCTTGTGGCATTAACCCTTAACAGTTAAAAGCTGGTGTTTACATCAAACAATTTACAATGACATGTCGCCCCATAGGAATACATTGACTGCACCTCTCAATTCAACCTGAAGCCTATGTGGGTTATGAATGTCTTATGAACCTGTCTTTGATGTCAGTCCATCAGGCCACCATGAGGTCTACCTGTGTCGATTCTAAGCTTCCTGGAGCAACCGGAAGTGGTTAAATCACCCTAAAAGTGTTTGCCATAGCCAACCTGCAGTTTGAGAGAAATAGTGCATTCAGCCCTATGTAAATCAGTCAATTTTTAACATACAGACTTAAAACTCAGGATTCTGTAACAGCCTACTCCAGTGATGATATGTGTTTATTTATAGCTTCCTGTGACAACCGGAAGTGCCATAACTGGTGTCAAATGGGCTGTTTCGAAGGGTTAAAAATGTCAAATCTTTCCAAAACTTCATATATGTGAATAGACAACCCTCATGAACTGTAAATCAGTCCTTCATCCCATCAGATTTCAACAAAAAAAAATACACACCGACACAGAAATGATGGAGGGACACACTGAGGGGCTAAGAGGCAGACAGTGCCTGCAGTAGTTACTTTTGTTCCAACTTTTAAAGAACCGTCAGACCTAGAGTTCTGAAAATTTACAAACCTGTTCTAGACCTCAGGTCGATTGTGCACTGTGAATTATATGACTCTAGAAGGTTCTCGGATCGATAAAAAGCCTCGTGTATTTGCCATGTTTTCAATTCATTTTGACCTCAACGAAACGGACGACCTTTAGAAAAGTCCCAGAGTCTCAAGACTAGGTGCGTTGAAACCGGCTCGGCCCATAGAGACAGACCCCAACGAGCCTGTTTGATTGCTCATTCAAGGACCCCGTAGCAAGGCAATGAAAAAAGTGGAATTTCAGCACCAATTAGGGTTTTGCTCGGGCACCGAATGACCTATCGAGCCGAAACTTGGGATTCGAGGTCGCTTCACATAGGGCTAAACATAATGTGTGAACTGGACCCGCAGCTAGAACATAACTACGTATTATTTGTTTTATTATGGTTTAAATAGAAGGCGCTGTGAATTTTGGGCCTGCTCTGAAATATGTTATAGTTGGCATCTAAAGGAGTTGGAAAAAGTGAGTTTGGAGTCAGATGGTATCAGTTTGGTGTCTGAAAATATCTATTTGACTGATGGACACTGATTTGCTCGTTGACTTTTGTACATTTGCAATATGTTTCAACGGGGAGGTACCATGAGGAAAAAGCGACATGATGAAATTTCACGAAACGAGCGATGGAGAGGAACCACTATCACTGCCCGGCCATCCTGAGGTCATCAGACCGTTGACTTTTGCATTTCTAAAGTATTTAAGAGAATGTACGTTACATTTGCAATATGATTCAACATCACATCATATTGCAAATGCACGTTACATTTGCAATATGATGTGATGTTGAATCATATTGCAAATGTAACGTGCATTCTTTAAATACTTTAGAAATACAAAAGTCAACGTCCTGATGACCTCAGGATGGCCGGGCAGTGATAGTGGTTCCTCTCCAACGCTCGTTGCGTGAAATTTCATCATGTCGATTTTGGTGATGGTACCCCCGCGTTGAAACATATTGCAAATGTACAAAAGTCGACTAGCAAGTCAACTAGCAAGTGTCAACAAAAGTCAACTAGCAAGTGTCCATCAGTCAATTGGATATTTTCAGACACCAAACTGATACCATCTGACTCCAAACTCACTTTTTACAACTCCTTTAGAAGCCAACTATCACATATTTCAGAGCAGGCCCAAAATTCACAGCGCCTTCCATGAATGCACCAAAATAGCATTCTGAAATCACCACTAAAATGACATCACCATATTCTCCAGGCCGTGCCGAGTTCAACGGGATGCCCCGCTTGACCGTAGCTCGCTCGGTCTGAGCGCAGCGACCGTTACAAGAGAACGGACACGAATGACCTTTTGACCTCAATGTCAATTTCATTTGCTTTTGGGAGACAGAGAGAGAACCGTTAAGGTTAGAAGCACAATTTCACCTCAGGAACAATTCTAAGGTCCTCCCGATCTGTGCAAGCCTAACCTTGACCTTGTGGCATTAACCCTTCACAGTTAAAAGAAGGCGTTTACATCAAACAGTTTACAATGACATTTCGCCCCATAGGAATACATTGACTGCTCCCCTAAATTCAACCTGAAGCCTATGTGGGTTATGAATGTCTTATGAACCTGTCTTTGATGACAGTCCATTAGGCCACCATGAGGTCTACCTGTGTCGATTCTAAGCTTCCTGGAGCAACCGGAAGTGGTTAAAATCACCCTAAAAGTGTTTGCAATATCCAACCTGCAGTTTGAGAGAAATAGTGCATTCAGCCCTATGTAAATCAGTCAATTTTTAACATATAGACTTAAAACTCAGGATTCTCTAACAGCATACTCCAGTGAGTATATGTGTTTACTTACAGCTTCCTGTGCCAACCGGAAGTGCCATAATTGGTGTCAAATGGGCTGTTTTGAAGGGTTAAAAATGTCAAATCTTTCCAAAACTTCATATTTGTGATTAGGCAACCCTCCTGAACTGTAAATCAGTCATTAGTCCCATCAGATTTCAAAGAAAAATTTACACACCCAAACAGAAATGATGGAGGGACACACTGAGGGGCTAAGAGGCAGACAGTGCCTGTGGTAGTTACTTTTGTTCCAACTTTTAAAGAACCGTCAGACCTAGAGTTCTGAAACTTTGGAAACCTGTTCTAGACCTCAGGTTGATTGTGCACGGTGAGTTATGTGGCTCTAGAAGGTTCTCAGACCGATAAACAGCCTCGTGTATTTGCTATGTTTTCAATTCATTTTCAGCTCAACGAAACTGACAACATTTAGAAAAGTCCCAGAGTCTCAAGACTAGGTGCATTGAAACCGGCTCGGCCCATAGAGTCAGACCCCAACGAGCCTGTTTGATTGCTCATTCAAGGACCCCGTAGCAAGGCAATGAAAAAAGTGGATTTTCAGCACCAATTAAGGTATTGCTCGGGCACCGAATGACCTATCGAGCCGAAACTTGGGATTCGAGGTCGCCTCACATAGGGCTAAACATAATGTGAGAACTGGACCCGCAGCTAGAACATAACTACGTATTATTTGTTTTATTATGGTTTAAATGGAAGGCGCTGTGAATTTTGGGCCTGCTCTGAAATATGTTATAGTTGGCTTCTAAAGGAGTTGGAAAAAGTGAGTTTAGTGTCAGATGGTATCAGTTTGGTGTCTGACAATATCCAATTGACTGATGGACACTGACTTGCTAGTTGACTTTTGTGCATTTGCAATATGTTTCAACGGGGGGGTACCATCACCAAAATCGACATGATGAAATTTCCACGCAACGAGCGATGGAGAGGAACCACTAACACTGCCCGGCCATCCTGAGGTCATCAGGACGTTCAATTTTGTATTTCTAAAGTATTTAAAGAATGCACGTTACATTTGCAATATGATTCAACACATCATATTGCAAATGTAACACTGTGTGTTATGTTTGCAATATGATTCAACACATCATATTACAAATGTAACACTGTGTGTTATGTTTGCAATATGATTCAACACATCATATTGCAAATGTAACACTGTGTGTTATGTTTGCAATATGATTCAACACATCATATTACAAATGTAACACTGTGTGTTATGTTTGCAATATGATTCAACACATCATATTGCAAATATAACAGTGTGTGTTTGCAATATGATTCAACAGTGTGTTATGTTTGCAATATGATGTGATGTTTTTCACTGTTGAATCATATGCAAATGTAACGTGCATTCTTTAAATAAACCCTATGTGGGTTATGAATGTCTTATGAACCAGTCTTCAATGACAATCCATCAAGCCACTATGAGGTCTACCTGTGTCGATTCTAAGCTTCCTGGAGCAACCGGAAGTGATAAAATCACCCTAAAAGTGTTTTGCCATACCCAACCAGCAGTTTGTGATTTATAGTGCATTCAACCCTGTGTAAATTAGTCAGTTCTTAACGTATAGACTTAAAACTCAGGATTCTGTAAAAGCATACCACGATCAGGATAGGTATTTACTTATAGCTTCCTGTGACAACCGGAAGTGCCTTAAAATGGGGTCATAGGTGCTGTTTCAAAGGGTTAAAAAAGTCAGATCTTTCCAAAACTTTAAGTATGTGATTAGGCAACCTTCATGAACTGTAAATCAGTCATTTCTCTAAACAGATGTCAAAGAAAAGCTCACACACACACACACAGACACACACAGCAAGGATGGAGTCAGAAAAATAAAAAGTCAGAAAATATTCTGTTTTTTTTCATGGAAAATATTTTATGTTTTTTCTTCTCGAGTCAATGGCCTGAGTATTTATGGAGTTTTTCCAAAAAACTCAAAAAATATTCTAAGTCCAAACTTTTCGTGCACCTGGTATTTTTTTGGGTTACCAGGTGCCATGGTTGAAATTGCTTTTAGGGGGCATCCAGACTTCCATACCCGCTCTGGGAGCACTATTCTTCGGCCCAAAAATCAATGTGTGCTGGCCTGAGTGATTTATGGAGGTTTTCAAAAAAAGTCAGAAAATATTCTGTTTTTTCTTCTGGAATTTTTGTTTTGTTTTTTCTTCTCGAGTCAATGGGGGTCCGGCCTGAGTGATTTAAGGAGGTTTCCAAAAAAAGTCAAAAAATATTCTATGTTTCATGTTTTGGGTTACCAGGCGTCATTTTTCAAAACGGTTTTAATGCTTCATTTTGGCCTTTTAAAAACAAAATGTTATTTTCGACTATGAAATCCAAAAGCACTTTTTTAAAGGGGTTGATAAGTTTTTTCTAATTTATTCACATTTTTGACTTCATATTAAATCAGATTGCAAATGCACAAAACATATTCCTTAAGTACAAGTAAACATTTCAAAAAAATTATGATAATAAAATGTGACTAAAGTATCTTCATACAGTTCTTATACATGTGTAATTGACCTAAAAATCGAAAGAATTTCAAAAAACGGTCCAGAAAGCACTTTTTTAAAGGAGGTTATACGTTTTTTCCAAATTTTTGACATTTTTGACTTTTGACTTTTGACTTCCTATGAAATCACATTCCAAATGCACAAAACAAATTCCTTAAGTCCAAATAAAAATGTCCTAAAAATTATGTTAATAAAATTTGACAAAAGTATTTTCATACAGTTCTTACACATGTGTAATTGACATAAAAATTGAAAGAATTTCGAAAAACGGTCCAGAAAGCACTTTTTTAAAGGGGGTGATACGTTTTTTCCAAATTTTTGACATTTTTGACTTTTGACTTTTGACTTCCTATGAAATCACATTCCAAATGCACAAAACAAATTCCTTAAGTCCAAATAAAAATGTCCTAAAAATTATGTTAATAAAATTTGACAAAAGTATTTTCATACAGTTCTTACACATGTGTAATTGACATAAAAATCGAAAATATTTCGAAAAACGGTCCAGAAAGCACTTTTTTAAGGGGGTGATAAGTTTTTGCCAAAACTTTCAAAATTTCAAAATTTGGCTCTGGGGTCTTGACTTGCGTTACAAAAGGCCTATGAAAAATTTAGATAGAACAAACTCGCCCACTATAGGAATTTTGGAGTGTTACACAGCTCATTTGCAATATGGCATTTGCCATCAACTTTGGACGAAACAGCGCCGGATGTAATGTGAAATCCCACACAATCCCATTGTGTATATGGTCCGCTCGGTGCCAATAAGTTGCCATGTTATTTTGTACAATTGAGGGGGGAGTTCCCTTACATCCCTTAGTATGGCAGTGTTAGTTTTCACATCCCTTAGCCTGGCAGTGTTACTTTGCACATCCCTTAGCCTGGCAGTGCTACTTTGCACATCCCTTAGCATGGCAGTGTTAGTTTTCACATCCCTTAGCATGGCAGTGTTAGTTTTCACATCCCTTAGCCTGGCAGTGTTAGTTTTCACATTCCTTAGCATGGCAGTGTTAGTTTATACATCCCTTAGCATGGCAGTGTTAGTTTTCACATCCCTTAGCCTGGCAGTGTTAGTTTTCACATCCCTTAGCCTGGCAGTGTTAGTTTTCACATCCCTTAGCCTGGCAGTGTTAGTTTTCACATTCCTTAGCATGGCAGTGTTAGTTTATACATCCCTTAGCATGGCAGTGTTAGTTTATACATCCCTTAGCCTGGCAGTGTTAGTTTTCACATCCCTTAGCCTGGCAGTGTTAGTTTTCACATCCCTTAGCCTGGCAGTGTTAGTTTTCACATCCCTTAGCATGGCAGTGCTAGTTTTCACATTCCTTAGCATGGCAGTGTTAGTTATCACACCCCTTAGCCTGGCAGTGTTCGTTTTCACATTCCTTAGCCTGGCAGTGTTAGTTTATACATCCCTTAGCATGGCAGTGTTAGTTTTCACATCCCTTAGCATGGCAGTGTTAGTTTTCACATCCCTTAGCCTGGCAGTGTTAGTTTTCACATCCCTTAGCATGGCAGTGTTAGTTTTCACATCCCTTAGCCTGGCAGTGTTAGTTTTCACATCCCTTAGCCTGGCAGTGTTAGTTTTCACATCCTTTAATATGGCAGTGTTAGTTTTCACATCCCTTAGCATGGCAGTGTTAGTTTTCACATCCCTTAGCCTGGCAGTGTTATTTTATACATCCCTTAGCATGGCAGTGTTAGTTTTCACATCCCTTAGCATGGCAGTGTTAGTTTTCACATCCCTTAGCCTGACAGTGTTAGTTTATACATCCCTTAGCATGTCAGTGTTAGTTTTCACATCCCTTAGCCTGGCAGTGTTAGTTTTCACATCCTTTAATATGGCAGTGTTAGTTTTCACATCCCTTAGCCTGGCAGTGTTAGTTTTCACAACCCTTAGCATGGCAGTGTTAGTTTTCACATCCCTTAGCATGGCAGTGTTACTTTTCACATCCCTTAGCTTGGCAGTGTTAGTTTTCACATCCCTTAGTATTGCAGTGTTAGTTTTCACATCCCTTAGCCTGGCAGTGTTAGTTTTCACAACCCTTAGCATGGCAGTGTTAGTTTTCACATCCCTTAGCATGGCAGTGTTAGTTTTCACATCCCTTAGCCTGACAGTGTTAGTTTATACATCCCTTAGCATGGCAGTGTTACTTTGCACATCCCTTAGCATGGCAGTGTTAGTTTTCACATCCCTTAGCCTGGCAGTGTTAGTTTTCACATCCCTTAGCCTGGCAGTGTTAGTTTTCACATCCCTTAGCCTGGCAGTGTTAGTTTTCACATCCCTTAGCAATGCAGTGTTAGTTTTCACATCCCTTAGCATGGCAGTGTTAGTTTTCACATCCCTTAGCCTGGCAGTGTTAGTTTTCCCATCCCTTAGTATGGCAGTGTTAGTTTTCACATCCCTTAGCCTGGCAGTGTTAGTTTTCACAACCCTTAGCATGGCAGTGTTAGTTTTCACATCCCTTAGCATGGCAGTGTTAGTTTTCACATCCCTTAGCCTGACAGTGTTAGTTTATACATCCCTTAGCATGTCAGTGTTAGTTTTCACATCCCTTAGCCTGGCAGTGTTAGTTTTCACATCCCTTAGTATGGCAGTGTTAGTTTTCACATCCCTTAGCCTGGCAGTGTTAGTTTTCACAACCCTTAGCATGGCAGTGTTAGTTTTCACATCCCTTAGCATGGCAGTGTTAGTTTTCACATCCCTTAGCCTGGCAGTGTTAGTTTTCACATCCTTTAATATGGCAGTGTTAGTTTTCACATCCCTTAGCCTGGCAGTGTTAGTTTTCACAACCCTTAGCATGGCAGTGTTAGTTTTCACATCCCTTAGCATGGCAGTGTTAGTTTTCACATCCCTTAGCCTGGCAGTGTTAGTTTATACATCCCTTAGCATGGCAGTGTTAGTTTTCACATCCCTTAGCCTGGCAGTGTTAGTTTATACATCCCTTAGCATGGCAGTGTTAGTTTTCACATCCCTTAGCCTGGCAGTGTTAGTTTTCACATCCCTTAGCCTGGCAGTGTTAGTTTTCACATCCCTTAGCCTGGCAGTGTTAGTTTTCACATCCCTTAGCCTGGCAGTGTTAGTTTATACATCCCTTAGCATGGCAGTGTTAGTTTATACATCCCTTAGCCTGGCAGTGTTAGTTTTCACATCCCTTAGCAATGCAGTGTTAGTTTTCACATCCCTTAGCATGGCAGTGTTAGTTTTCACATCCCTTAGCATGGCAGTGTTAGTTTTCACATCCCTTAGCCTGGCAGTGTTAGTTTTCACATCCCTTAGCATGGCAGTGTTAGTTTTCACATCCCTTAGCATGGCAGTGTTAGTTTATACATCCCTTAGCATGGCAGTGTTAGTTTATACATCCCTTAGCCTGGCAGTGTTAGTTTTCACATCCATAGCCTGGCAGTGTTAGTTTATACATCCCTTAGCCTGGCAGTGTTAGTTTTCACATCCCTTAGCATGGCAGTGTTAGTTTTCACATACCTTAAGGGAACTCTGAGACGGGAGCCGTATGGTTAGTGAAGAAAGTCCCATTGCAAATGTACGGTCCCTTACCTGACGTCTTGCGACGTCGCAGAAAATCGCGGACGGCGTCGGGCCGTGGGCGGCGGAGAGCTCTTTCAGGAAGTCACTCAAAAAAACGTCTCGGACTTTCGGTTTCCGTTTTATAAAAATGACAAATTTTTGACTTTTTTCTGCATTCTCGAAAATTCCCACAAGAGGGAAAATAAATCATATTGCAAGCGCACGAGCACGTGGCAAACGAGCGCGGCCTTTTCTCCTAAACTGAAAATATTTCGAAGACGAAACTCGGCGAGCGTAGGTTTGGAGTAATGGGCAGTTGGCCCCGAACAAGATGGCGTCGAGACCTCGGCGCTTTTTGAGTTATGGCCATTTTTCTGGGATTAAAGGGTTAAAACGCAAGTAGGGTGCTAATTTGACCGCTTCATGTCAAAGTACATAAGCATACGGTGTCAGGAAAAAAAGAACCAGCCATTTATCTATCGTAATTTAAGAGAAATCGTACATTGACCGTTTGGTGATGTTCACAAAGAGGAATTTTTTTTTCAAAAAATTCACAGATCCAGTTGCAGTGTGTTCAGACGTACATTTTTAAAGTGGGTCTCGAAGCTCTGCGAGAATCCTGTGATTTTATATGATTTTATGAAATAACACACACTCATTTAACCCTCTTTAAATAAGTCAGTTCTTAACATAAAGACTTAAAACTCAATATTATATAAGAGCCTACGCCAAGGAGGGTATGTGTTCAATTTCAGCTTCCTATGTCAACTGGAAGTACCTTAAAATGGTGCCACAGGGTCAGGTTTGAAGGGTAATAAAGGTCAGATCTTTTCAAAACTTCACTTGTGTGATTAGACAACCCTCATGAACTGTAATCAGTCATTTATCCCAACAGATGTCAAAGAAAAGCTCTCTCACACAAACACACACACACAAAAAGGAAGGATGGAGTGAAAAAGTACAGTGCTTAAAGACACACAAAGCCCACAATGGCATTACTATTATCTCTAGGCCGTGCCGAGTTCAACGAGATGCCCCGCTTGACCGTAGCTCGCTCGGTCTGAGCGCAGCGACCGTTACAAGAGAACGGACACAAATGACCTTTTGACCTCAATGTCAATTTTATTTGCTTTTGGGACACAGAGAGAGAACCGTTAAGGTTAGAAACACAATTTCACCTCAGGAATGTTCTTAAGGTCCTCCCGATCTGCGCAAGCCTAACCCTGACCTTGTGGCATTAACCCTTCACAGTTAAAAGAAGGTGTTTACATCAAATAGTTTACAATGAAATGTCTCCCCATTGGAATACATTGACTTCACCTCTAAATTCAACCTAAAGCCTATGTGGGTTATGATTGTCTTATGAACCTGTCTTTGATGTCAGTCCATCAGGCCACCATGAGGTCTACCTGTGTCGATTCTAAGCTTCCTGGAGCAACCGGAAGTGGTTAAAATCACCCTAAAAGTGTTTGCCATAGCCAACCTGCAGTTTGAGAGAAATAGTGCATTCAGCCCTATGTAAATCAGTCAATTTTTAACATACAGACTTAAAACTCAGGATTCTGTAACAGCCTACTCCAGTGATGATATGTGTTTATTTATAGCTTCCTGTGACAACCGGAAGTGCCATAACTGGTGTCAAATGGGCTGTTTTGAAGGGTTAAAAATGTCAAATCTTTCCAAAACTTCATATATGTGAATAGACAACCCTCATGAACTGTAAATCAGTCCTTCATCCCATCAGATTAAAAAAAAAAAAAATACACACCGACACAGAAATGATGGAGGGACACACTGAGGGGCTAAGAGGCAGACAGTTCCTGCAGTAGTTACTTTTGTTCCAACTTTTAAAGAACCGTCAGACCTAGAGTTCTGAAAATTTACAAACCTGTTCTAGACCTCAGGTCGATTGTGCACGGTGAATTATATGGCTCTAGAAGGTTCTCGGATCGATAAAAAGCATCGTGTATTTGCCATGTTTTCAATTCATTTTGACCTCAACGAAACGGACGACATTTAGAAAAGTCCCAGAGTCTCAAGACTAGGTGCGTTGAAACCGGCTCGGCCCATAGAGACAGACCCCAACAAGCCTGTTTGATTGCTCATTCAAGGTCCCCGTAGCAAGGCAATGAAAAAAGTGGAATTTCAGCACCAATTAGGGTTTTGCTCGGGCACCGAATGACCTATCGAGCCGAAACTTGGGATTCGAGGTCGCTTCACATAGGGCTAAAGATAATGTGTGAACTGGACCCGCAGCTAGAACATAACTACGTATTATTTGTTTTATTATGGTTTAAATAGAAGGCGCTGTGAATTTTGGGCCTGCTCTGAAATATGTTATAGTTGGCATCTAAAGGAGTTGGAAAAAGTGAGTTTGGAGTCAGATGGTATCAGTTTGGTGTCTGAAAATATCTATTTGACTGATGGACACTGACTTGCTCGTTGACTTTTGTACATTTGCAATATGTTTCAACGGGGAGGTACCATGAGGAAAAAGCGACATGATGAAATTTCACGAAACGAGCGATGGAGAGGAACCACTATCACTGCCCGGCCATCCTGAGGTCATCAGACCGTTGACTTTTGCATTTCTAAAGTATTTAAGAGAATGTACGTTACATTTGCAATATGATTCAACATCACATCATATTGCAAATGCACGTTACATTTGCAATATGATGTGATGTTGAATCATATTGCAAATGTAACGTGCATTCTTTAAATACTTTAGAAATACAAAAGTCAACGTCCTGATGACCTCAGGATGGCCGGGCAGTGATAGTGGTTCCTCTCCAACGCTCGTTGCGTGAAATTTCATCATGTCGCTTTTTCCTCATGGTACCTCCCCGTTGAAACATATTGCAAATGTACAAAAGTCGACTAGCAAGTCAACTAGCAAGTGTCAACAAAAGTCAACTAGCAAGTGTCCATCAGTCAATTGGATATTTTCAGACACCAAACTGATACCATCTGACTCCAAACTCACTTTTTACAACTCCTTTAGAAGCCAACTATCACATATTTCAGAGCAGGCCCAAAATTCACAGCGCCTTCCATGAATGCACCAAAATAGCATTCTGAAATCACCACTAAAATGACATTGCCATATTCTCCAGGCCGTGCCGAGTTCAACGGGATGCCCCGCTTGACCGTAGCTCGCTCGGTCTGAGCGCAGCGACCGTTACAAGAGAACGGACACGAATGACCTTTTGACCTCAATGTCAATTTCATTTGCTTTTGGGAGACAGAGAGAGAACCGTTAAGGTTAGAAGCACAATTTCACCTCAGGAACAATCCTAAGGTCCTCCCGATCTGTGCAAGCCTAACATTGACCTTGTGGCATTAACCCTTCACAGTTAAAAGAAGGCGTTTACATCAAACATTTTACAATGACATTTCGCCCCATAGGAATACATTGACTGCTCCTCTAAATTCAACCTGAAGCCTATGTGGGTTATGAATGTCTTATGAACCTGTCTTTGATAACAATCCATCAGGCTACTATGAGGTCTACCTGTGTTGATTTTAAGCTACCTGGAGCAACCGGAAGTGGTTAAAATCACCCTAAAAAGTGTCCAGATATACATGACTTGCAATTTTGAAAATCACTGCATTCAACCCTATGTAGATCAGTCAATTCTTAACGTATAGACTTAAAACTCAGGATTCTGTAACAGCATACCCCAGTCAAGATATGTGTTTACCTATAGCTTCCTGTGCCAACCGGAAGTGCCTTAAAATGTTGTCATGGTGCTGTTTCGAAGGGTTAAAAAGGTCAGAACTTTTCAAAACTTCATTTGTGTGATTAGACAAGCCTCATGAACTGTAAATCAGTCATTTCTCTAAGCAGATGTCAAAGGAAAGCTCTCTCTCACACAAAAACACACACACAAAGCAATGATGGAGTGAAAAAGTACGGTGCTTAAAGACACACAAAGCCGGCAATGGCATTCCCATTATCCCTAGGCCGTGCCGAGTTCAACGAGATGCCCCGCTTGACCGTAGCTCACTCGGTCTGAGAGCAGCGACCGTTACAAGAGAACGGACACGAATGACCTTTTGACCTCAATGTCAATTTTATTTGCTTTTGGGAGACAGAGAGAGAACCGTTAAGGTTAGAAACACAATTTCACCTCAGGAATGTTCTTAAGGTCCTCCCGATCTGTGCAAGCCTAACTTTGACCTTGTGGCATTAACCCTTCACAGTTAAAAGAAGGTGTTTACATCAAACAGTTTACAATGACATTTCGCCCCATAGGAATACATTGACTGCTCCCCTAAATTCAACCTGAAGCCTATGTGGGTTATGAATGTCTTATGAACCTGTCTTTGATGACAGTCCATTAGGCCACCATGAGGTCTACCTGTGTCGATTCTAAGCTTCCTGGAGCAACCGGAAGTGGTTAAAATCACCCTAAAAGTGTTTGCAATAAGCACCCTGCAATTTGAGAGAAATAGTGCATTCAGCCCTATGTAAATCAGTCAATTTTTAACATATAGACTTAAAACTCAGGATTCTGTAACAGCATACTCCAGTGAGTATATGTCTTTACTTTCAGCTTCCTGTGCCAACCGGAAGTGCCATAATTGGTGTCAAATGGGCTGTTTTGAATGGTTAAAAATGTCAAATCTTTCCAAAACTTCATATTTGTGATTAGGCAACCCTCCTGAACTGTAAATCAGTCATTAGTCCCATCAGATTTCAAAGAAAAATTTACACACCCAAACAGAAATGATGGAGGGACACACTGAGGGGCTAAGAGGCAGACAGTGCCTGTGGTAGTTACTTTTGTTCCAACTTTTAAAGAACCGTCAGACCTAGAGTTCTGAAAATTTACAAACCTGTTCTAGACCTCAGGTCGATTGTGCACGGTGAGTTATGTGGCTCTAGAAGGTTCTCAGACCGATAAACAGCCTCGTGTATTTGCTATGTTTTCAATTCATTTTCAGCTCAACGAAACGGACGACATTTAGAAAAGTCCCAGAGTCTCAAGACTAGGTGCATTGAAACCGGCTCGGCCCATAGAGATGGACCTCAACGATTCTGTCCGATTGCTCATTCAAGCACCCCGTAGCAAGGCATGGAAAAAAGTTGATTTTCAGCACCAATTAGGGTTTTGCTCGGGCACCGAATGACCTATCGAGCCGAAACTTGGGATTCCAGGTCGCCTCACATAGGGCTAAACATAATGTGAATATTGGACCCACAGCTAGAACATAACTACGTATTATTTGTTTTATTATGGTTTAAATGGAAGGCGCTGTGAATTTTGGGCCTGCTCTGAAATATGTGATAGTTGGCTTCTAAAGGAGTTGGTAAAAGTGAGTTTGGTGTCAGATGGTATCAGTTTGGTGTCTGAATATATCTAATTGACTGATGGACACCGACTTGCTACTTGACTTTTGTACATTTGCAATATGTTTCAACGGGGGGGTACCATCACAAAAAGCGACATGATGAAATTTAACACAACGAGCGATGGAGAGGAACCACTATCACTGCCCGGCCATCCTGAGGTCATCAGACCGTTGACTTTTGCATTTCTAAAGTATTTAAGAGAATGCACGTTAGATTTGCAATATGATTCAACACATCATATTGCAAATGTAACAGTGTGTGTTATGTTTGCAATATGATTCAACACATCATATTGCAAACGTAACAGTGTGTGTTATGTTTGCAATATGATTCAACACATCATATTGCAAATGTAACAGTGTGTGTTATGTTTGCAATATGATCCAACACATCATATTGCAAACGTAACAGTGTGTGTTATGTTTGCAATATGATTCAACACATCATATTGCAAATATAACAGTGTGTGTTTGCAATATGATTCAACAGTGTGTTATGTTTGCAATATGATGTGGTGTTTTTCACTGTTGAATCATATGCAAATGTAACGTGCATTCTTTAAATAAACCCTATGTGGGTTATGAATGTCTTATGAACCTGTCTTCAATGACAATCCATCAAGCCACTATGAGGTCTACCTGTGTTGATTCTAAGCTTCCTGGAGCAACCGGAAGTGATAAAATCACCCTAAAAGGGTTTTGCCATACCCAACCAGCAGTTTGTGATATATAGTGCATTCAACCCTGTGTAAATCAGTCAGTTCTTAACGTATAGACTTAAAACTCAGGATTCTGTAAAAGCATACCCCGATCAGGATAGGTATTTACTTATAGCTTCCTGTGCCAACCGGAAGTGCCTTAAAATGGGGTCATAGGTGCTGTTTCAAAGGGTTAAAAAAGTCAGATCTTTCCAAAACTTTAAGTGTGTGATTAGGCAACCTTCATGAACTGTAAATCAGTCATTTTTCTAAACAGATGTCAAAGAAAAGCTCACACACACACACACACACAGCAAGGATATGGTGCTTAAAGACACACAGAGCCTTAAATGCTTTTAGGGGGGATCCAGACTTCCATATCCGCTCTGGGAGCACTATACTACGGGCAAAAAACAATGGGTGCTGGCCTGAGTGATTTATGGAGGTTTTCAAAAAAAGTCAGAAAATATTCTATGTTTTTTCTTAAAAATATTTTATTTTTTTTCTTCTCGAGTCAATGGCCTGAGTGATTTATGGAGTTTTTCCAAAAAACTCAAAAAATATTCTAAGTCCAAACTTTTCGTGCACCTGGTATTTTTTTTGGGTTACCAGGTGCCATGGTTGAAATTGCTTTTAGGGGGCATCCAGAATTCCATACCCGCTCTGGGAGCACTATTCACGGCCAAAAATCAATGTGTGCTGGCCTGAGTGATTTATGGAGGTTTTCAAAAAAAGTCAGAAAATATTCTGGTTTTTCTTCTGGAATTTTTGTTTTGTTTTTTCTTCTCGAGTCAATGGGGGTCCGGCCTGAGTGATTTAAGGAGGTTTCCAAAAAAAGTCAAAAAATATTCTATGTTTTGGGTTACCAGGCGTCATTTTTCAAAACGGTTTTAAATGCTTCATTTTGGCCTTTTAAAAACAAAATGTTATTTTCGACTATGAAATCCAAAAAGCACTTTTTTAAAGGGGTTGATAAGTTTTTTCTAATTTATTCACATTTTTGACTTCATATTAAATCAGATTGCAAATGCACAAAACATATTCCTTAAGTACAAGTAAACATTTCCAAAAAAATTATGATAAAAAAATGTGACTAAAGTATCTTCATACAGTTCTTATACATGTGTAATTGACCTAAAAATCGAAAGAATTTCAAAAAACGGTCCAGAAAGCACTTTTTTAAAGGGGGTGATACGTTTTTTCCAAATTTTTGACATTTTTGACTTTTGACTTTTGACTTCCTATGAAATCACATTCCAAATGCACAAAACATATACCTTAAGTTCAAATAAAATTTCAAAAAAAATTGTTAATAAAATTTGAAAAAAGTATTTTCATATAGTTCTTACACATGTGTAATTGACATAAAACTCGAAAGAATTTCGAAAAACGGTCCAGAAAGCACTTTTTTAAGGGGGTGATAAGTTTTTGCCAAAACTTTCAAAATCTCAAAATTTTACTCTTGGGTCTTGACTTGCGTTACATAAAGCCTATGAAAAATTTAGATAGAACAAACTCGCCCACTATAGGAATTTTGGAGTGTTACACAGCTCATTTGCAATATGGCATTTGCCATCAACTTTGGATGAAACACCGCCAGAAGTAGTGTATTTGTCCATCGTGTATATGCTGCGCTCGGTGCCAATAACTTGCCATGTTATTTTGTACAATTGGGGGGGGAGTTCCCTTACATTCCTTAGCCTGGCAGTGTTAGTTTTCACAACCCTTAGCCTGGCAGTGTTAGTTTTCACATCCCTTAGCCTGGCAGTGTTAGTTTTCACATCCCTTAGCCTGGCAGTGTTAGTTTTCACATCCCTTAGCCTGGCAGTGTTAGTTTTCACATCCCTTAGTATGGCAGTGTTAGTTTTCACATCCCTTAGCCTGACAGTGTTAGTTTATACATCCCTTAGCCTGGCAGTGTTACTTTGCACATCCCTTAGCATGGCAGTGTTAGTTTTCACATCCCTTAGCCTGGCAGTGTTAGTTTTCACATCCCTTAGCCTGGCAGTGTTAGTTTTCACATTCCTTAGCATGGCAGTGTTAGTTTATACATCCCTTAGCCTGGCAGTGTTAGTTTTCACATCCTTTAATATGGCAGTGTTAGTTTTCACATCCCTTAGCATGGCAGTGTTAGTTTTCACATCCCTTAGCCTGGCAGTGTTATTTTATACATCCCTTAGCATGGCAGTGTTAGTTTTCACATCCCTTAGCATGGCAGTGTTAGTTTTCACATCCCTTAGCCTGGCAGTGTTAGTTTTCACATCCCTTAGCCTGGCAGTGTTAGTTTTCACATCCCTTAGCCTGGCAGTGTTAGTTTTCACATCCCTTTGCCTGGCAGTGTTAGTTTATACATCCCTTAGCATGGCAGTGTTAGTTTATACATCCCTTAGCATGGCAGTGTTAGTTTATACATCCCTTAGCCTGGCAGTGTTAGTTTTCACATTCCTTAGCCTGGCAGTGTTAGTTTTTACATCCCTTAGCCTGGCAGTGTTAGTTTTCACATCCCTTAGCATGGCAGTGTTAGTTTTCACATCCCTTAGCCTGGCAGTGTTAGTTTTCACATCCCTTAGCCTGGCAGTGTTAGTTTTCACATCCTTTAATATGGCAGTGTTAGTTTTCACATCCCTTAGCATGGCAGTGTTAGTTTTCACATCCCTTAGCCTGGCAGTGTTATTTTATACATCCCTTAGCATGGCAGTGTTAGTTTTCACATCCCTTAGCATGGCAGTGTTAGTTTTCACATCCCTTAGCCTGGCAGTGTTAGTTTTCACATCCCTTAGCCTGGCAGTGTTAGTTTTCACATCCCTTAGCCTGGCAGTGTTAGTTTTCACATCCCTTTGCCTGGCAGTGTTAGTTTATACATCCCTTAGCATGGCAGTGTTAGTTTATACATCCCTTAGCATGGCAGTGTTAGTTTATACATCCCTTAGCCTGGCAGTGTTAGTTTTCACATCCCTTAGCCTGGCAGTGTTAGTTTTTACATCCCTTAGCCTGGCAGTGTTAGTTTTCACATCCCTTAGCCTGGCAGTGTTAGTTTTCACATCCCTTAGCAATGCAGTGTTAGTTTTCACATCCCTTAGCATGGCAGTGTTAGTTTTCACATCCCTTAGCATGGCAGTGTTAGTTTTCACATCCCTTAGCCTGGCAGTGTTAGTTTTCACATCCCTTAGCATGGCAGTGTTAGTTTTCACATCCCTTAGCATGGCAGTGTTAGTTTATACATCCCTTAGCATGGCAGTGTTAGTTTATACATCCCTTAGCCTGGCAGTGTTAGTTTTCACATCCCTTAGCCTGGCAGTGTTAGTTTTCACATCCCTTAGCCTGGCAGTGTTAGTTAATACATCCCTTAGCATCACAGTGTTAGTTTTCACATCCCTTAGCCTGGCAGTGTTAGTTTTCACATCCCTTAGCCTGGCAGTGCTAGTTTTCACATCCCTTAGCCTGGCAGTGCTAGTTTTCACATCCCTTAGCCTGGCAGTGTTAGTTTATACATCCCTTAGCCTGGCAGCGTTAGTTTATACATCCCTTAGCCTGGCAGTGTTAGTTTTCACAACCCATAGCCTGGCAGTGTTAGTTTATACATCCCTTAGCCTGGCAGTGTTAGTTTTCACATCCCTTAGCATGGCAGTGTTAGTTTTCACATTCCTTAGCCTGGCAGTGTTAGTTTTCACAACCCTTAGCCTGGCAGTGTTAGTTTTCACATCCCTTAGCCTGGCAGTGTTAGTTTTCACATCCCTTAGCCTGGCAGTGTTAGTTTTCACATCCCTTAGCATGGCAGTGTTAGTTTTCACATCCCTTAGCCTGGCAGTGTTAGTTTTCACATCCCTTAGTATGGCAGTGTTAGTTTTCACATCCCTTAGCCTGGCAGTGTTAGTTTTCACAACCCTTAGCATGGCAGTGTTAGTTTTCACATCCCTTAGCATGGCAGTGTTAGTTTTCACATCCCTTAGCCTGACAGTGTTAGTTTATACATCCCTTAGCATGTCAGTGTTAGTTTTCACATCCCTTAGCCTGGCAGTGTTAGTTTTCACATCCCTTAGTATGGCAGTGTTAGTTTTCACATCCCTTAGCCTGGCAGTGTTAGTTTTCACAACCCTTAGCATGGCAGTGTTAGTTTTCACATCCCTTGGCATGGCAGTGTTAGTTTTCACATCCCTTAGCCTGGCAGTGTTAGTTTTCACATCCTTTAATATGGCAGTGTTAGTTTTCACATCCCTTAGCCTGGCAGTGTTAGTTTTCACAACCCTTAGCATGGCAGTGTTAGTTTTCACATCCCTTAGCATGGCAGTGTTAGTTTTCACATCCCTTAGCCTGACAGTGTTAGTTTATACATCCCTTAGCATGGCAGTGTTAGTTTTCACATCCCTTAGCCTGGCAGTGTTAGTTTTCACATCCCTTAGTATGGCAGTGTTAGTTTTCACATCCCTTAGCCTGGCAGTGTTAGTTTTCACAACCCTTAGCATGGCAGTGTTAGTTTTCACATCCCTTAGCATGGCAGTGTTAGTTTTCACATCCCTTAGCCTGACAGTGTTAGTTTATACATCCCTTAGCATGGCAGTGTTACTTTGCACATCCCTTAGCATGGCAGTGTTAGTTTTCACATCCCTTAGCCTGGCAGTGTTAGTTTTCACATCCCTTAGCCTGGCAGTGTTAGTTTTCACATCCCTTAGCCTGGCAGTGTTAGTTTTCACATCCCTTAGCAATGCAGTGTTAGTTTTCACATCCCTTAGCATGGCAGTGTTAGTTTTCACATCCCTTAGCCTGGCAGTGTTAGTTTTCACATCCCTTAGTATGGCAGTGTTAGTTTTCACATCCCTTAGCCTGGCAGTGTTAGTTTTCACAACCCTTAGCATGGCAGTGTTAGTTTTCACATCCCTTAGCATGGCAGTGTTAGTTTTCACATCCCTTAGCCTGACAGTGTTAGTTTATACATCCCTTAGCATGTCAGTGTTAGTTTTCACATCCCTTAGCCTGGCAGTGTTAGTTTTCACATCCCTTAGTATGGCAGTGTTAGTTTTCACATCCCTTAGCCTGGCAGTGTTAGTTTTCACAACCCATAGCCTGGCAGTGTTAGTTTATACATCCCTTAGCCTGGCAGTGTTAGTTTTCACATCCCTTAGCATGGCAGTGTTAGTTTTCACATTCCTTAGCCTGGCAGTGTTAGTTTTCACAACCCTTAGCCTGGCAGTGTTAGTTTTCACGTTCCTTAGCCTGGCAGTGTTAGTTTTCACATCCCTTAGCCTGGCAGTGTTAGTTTTCACATCCCTTAGCATGGCAGTGTTAGTTTTCACATCCCTTAGCCTGGCAGTGTTAGTTTTCACATCCCTTAGTATGGCAGTGTTAGTTTTCACATCCCTTAGCCTGGCAGTGTTAGTATTCACAACCCTTAGCATGGCAGTGTTAGTTTTCACATCCCTTAGCATGGCAGTGTTAGTTTTCACATCCCTTAGCCTGACAGTGTTAGTTTATACATCCCTTAGCATGTCAGTGTTAGTTTTCACATCCCTTAGCCTGGCAGTGTTAGTTTTCACATCCCTTAGTATGGCAGTGTTAGTTTTCACATCCCTTAGCCTGGCAGTGTTAGTTTTCACATCCCTTAGCATGGCAGTGTTAGTTTTCACATCCCTTAGCCTGGCAGTGTTAGTTTTCACATCCCTTAGTATGGCAGTGTTAGTTTTCACATCCCTTAGCCTGGCAGTGTTAGTTTTCACATCCCTTAGCCTGGCAGTGTTAGTTTTCACATCCCTTAGCCTGGCAGTGTTAGTTTTCACATCCCTTAGCCTGGCAGTGTTAGTTTTCACATCCCTTATAATGGCAGTGTTAGTTTATACATCCCTTAGCCTGGCAGTGTTAGTTTTCACATCCCTTAGCCTGGCAGTGTTACTTTGCTCATCCCTTAGCCTGGCAGTGTTACTTTGCACATCCCTTAGCATGGCAGTGTTAGTTTATACATCCCTTAGCCTGGCAGTGTTAGTTTATACATCCCTTAGCCTGGCAGTGTTAGTTTATACATCCCTTAGCCTGGCAGTGTTAGTTTATACATCCCTTAGCATGGCAGTGTTAGTTTTCACATCCCTTAGCCTGGCAGTGTTAGTTTTCACATCCCTTAGCCTGGCAGTGTTAGTTTGCACATCCCTTAGCATGGCAGTGTTAGTTTATACATCCCTTAGACTGGCAGTGTTAGTTTATACATCCCTTAGCTTGGCAGTGTTAGTTTATACATCCCTTAGCCTGGCAGTGTTAGTTTTCACATCCCTTAACATGGCAGTGTTAGTTTTCACATCCCTTAGCATGGCAGTGTTAGTTTTCACATCCCTTAGCCTGGCAGTGTTAGTTTTCACATCCCTTAGCCTGGCAGTGTTAGTTTTCATATCCCAGCTACTGTATGGCCACCATGCTCATCAATCATAAACACACACACACCCCGAGAGGTGAGTTTTCACGGCCACCAGCTGAGGTTGTCTATTCCCAACCCATCATACACACAGAGTTAACCCACTGTTCCCCGGGCCCTGAGCAAGGCAGTTAACCCACTGTTCCCCGGGCCCTGAGCAAGGCAGTTAACCCACTGTTCCCCGGGCCCTGAGCAAGGCAGTTAACCCACTGTTCCCCGGGCCCTGACCAAGGCAGTTAACCCACTGTTCCCCGGGCCCTGACCAAGGCAGTTAACACACTGTTCCCCGGGCCCTGAGCAAGGCAGTTAACCCACTGTTCCCCGGGCCCTGACCAAGGCAGTTAACACACTGTTCCCCGGGCCCTGAGCAAGGCAGTTAACCCAATGTTCCCCGGGCCCTGACCAAGGCAGTTAACACACTGTTACCCGGGTGCCGAAGACGTGGATGTCGATTAAGGCAGCCCCCCCCCCCGCACCTCTCTGATTCAGAGGGGTTGGGTTAAATGCGGACGACACATTTCAGTTGAATACATTCAGTTGTACAACTGACTAGGTATCTTTCTGTAAAATATTGTTCTGTGATCTTATGGGGCTATTTTGCTTCCACTGGTCAACAGCATCATGATTTACCATGCTATTTTAGCCCAGTACCGGTTTGCCTCTGCCAGGAGAATGACACTAGGCTGCAAGTGGATCTTCCTAGACAATAACCCCGAGCACACATCAAAACCTACCAAGAAACGGTTAATTGGCCACAAAATCAACATTTAGCAATGGTCATCTCCAGACTTGAAATCCATTAAAAACCTGTGGTGTTGAATTCAAGAGGGCAGTACATGAGGGGTGCTCTCATCTTATCTACCAACATAGACAGGGCTCTAACTCCTCTAGCTCCACAATGAAATAGGGTGCAGGCCAGGCAGCAGGCTGTTAGCCAACCTGCCAGCTTAGTGGAGTCTGCCACTAGCATAGTCAGTGTAGCCAGCTCAGCTATCCCCATTGAGACTGTGTCTGTGCCTCGACCTAGGCAGGGCAAAACTAAACATGGCGGTGTTCGCCTTAGCAATCTCACTAGGATTAAGACCTCCATTCCTGCCATTATTGAAAGAGATCGTGATACCTCACAACTCAAAATAGGGCTACTTAATGTTAGATCCCTCACTTCAAAGGCAGTTATAGTCAATGAACTAATCACTGATCATAATCTTGATGTGATTGGCCTGACTGAAACATGGCTTAAGCCTGATGAATTTACTGTGTTAAATGAGGCCTCACCTCCTGGTTACACTAGTGACCATATCCCCCGAGCATCCTGCAAAGGCGGAGGTGTTGCTAACATTTACGATAGCAAATTTCAATTTATAAAAAGAAAAATGACGTTTTCGTCTTTTGAGCTTCTAGTCATGAAATCTATGCAGCCTACTCAATCACTTTTTATAGCTACTGTTTACAGGCCTCCTGGGCCATATACAGCGTTCCTCACTGAGTTCCCTGAATTCCTATCGGACCTTGTAGTCATAGCAGATAATATTCAAATTTTTGGTGATTTTAATATTCATATGGAAAAGTCCACAGACCCACTCCAAAAGGCTTTTGGAGCCATCATCGACTCAGTGGGTTTTGTCCAACATGTCTCTGGACCTACTCACTGCCACAGTCATACTCTGGACCTAGTTTTGTCCCATGGAATAAATGTTGTGGATTTTAATGTTTTTCCTCATAATCCTGGACTATCGGACCACCATTTTATTACGTTTGCAATCACAACAGATAATCTGCTCAGACCCCAACCAAGGAGCATCAAAAGTCGTGCTATAAATTCTCAGACAACACAAAGATTTCTTGATGCCCTTCCAGACTCCTTCTGCCTACCCAAGGACGTCAGAGGACAAAAATCAGTTAACCACCTAACTGAGGAACTCAATTTAACCTTGCGCAATACCCTAGATGCAGTTGCACCCCTAAAAACGAAAAACATTTGTCTTTTTGATACTGTTGCAAAGCTAACTAAAAAGCAGCATTCCCCAAGTGAGGATGGCTTTCACTTCAGCAGTAATAAATTCATGAACTTCTTTGAGGAAAAGATCATGATCATTAGAAAGCAAATGACGGACTCCTCTTTAAATCTGCGTATTCCTCCAAAGCTTAGCTGTCCTGAGTCTGCACAACTCTGCCAGGACCTAGGATCAAGAGAGACACTTAAGTGTTTTAGTACTATATCTCTTGACACAATGATGAAAATAATCATGGCCTCTAAACCTTCAAGCTACATACTGGATCCTATTCCAACTAAACTACTGAAAGAGCTGCTTCATGTGCTTGGCCCTCCTATGTTGAACATAATAAACGGCTCTCTATCCACCGGATGTGTACCAAACTCTCTAAAAGTGGCAGTAATAAAGCCTCTCTTGAAAAAGCCAAACCTTGACCCAGAAAATATAAAAAACTATCGGCCTATATCGAATCTTCCATTCCTCTCAAAAATTTTAGAAAAAGCTGTTGCACAGCAACTCACTGCCTTCCTGAAGACAAACAATGTATACGAAATGCTTCAGTCTGGTTTTAGACCCCATCATAGCACTGAGACTGCACTTGTGAAGGTGGTAAATGACCTTTTAATGGCGTCAGACCGAGGCTCTGCATCTCTCCTCGTGCTACTAGACCTTAGTGCTGCCTTTGATACCATCGATCACCACATTCTTTTGGAGAGACTGGAAACCCAAATTGGTCTACACGGACAAGTTCTGGCCTGGTTTAGATCTTATCTGTCGGAAAGATATCAGTTTGTCTCTGTGAATGGTTTGTCCTCTGACAAATCAACTGTACATTTCGGTGTTCCTCAAGGTTCCGTTTTAGGACCACTATTCTTTTCACTATATATTTTACCTCTTGGGGATGTCATTCGAAAACATAATGTTAACTTTCACTGCTATGCGGATGACACACAGCTGTACATTTCAATGAAACATGGTGAAGCCCCAAAATTGCCCTCGCTAGAAGCCTGTGTTTCAGACATAAGGAAGTGGATGGCTGAAAACGTTCTACTTTTAAACTCGGACAAAACAGAGATGCTTGTTCTAGGTCCCAAGAAACAAAGAGATATTCTGTTAAATCTGACAATTAATCTTGATGGTTGTAAAGTCGTCTCAAATAAAACTGTGAAGGACATCGGCGTTACTCTGGACCCTGATCTCTCTTTTGACGAACATATCAAGACTGTTTCAAGGACAGCTTTTTTCCATCTACGTAACATTGCAAAAATCAGAAATTTTCTGTCCAAAAATGATGCAGAAAAATGTATCCATGCATTTGTTACTTCTAGGTTAGACTACTGCAATGCTCTACTCTCCGGCTACCCGGATAAAGCACTAAATAAACTTCAGTTAGTGCTAAATACGGCTGCTAGAATCCTGACTAGAACCAAGAAATTTGATCATATTACTCCAGTGCTAGCTTCCCTACACTGGCTTCCTGTTAAGGCAAGGGCTGATTTCAAAGTTTTACTGTTAACCTATAAAGCGTTACATGGGCTTGCTCCTACCTATCTTTCCGAGTTGGTCCTGCCGTACATACCTACACGTACGCTACGGTCACAAGACGCAGGCCTCCTAATTGTCCCTAGAATTTCTAAGCAAACAGCTGGAGGCAGGGCTTTCTCCTATAGATCTCCATTTTTATGGAATGGTCTGCCTACCCATGTGAGAGACGCAGACTCGGTCTCAACCTTTAAGTCTTTACTGAAGACTTATCTCTTCAGTAGGTCATATGATTGAGTGTAGTCTGGCCCAGGAGTGTGAAGGTGAACGGAAAGGCTCTGGAGCAACGAACCGCCCTTGCTGTCTCTGCCTGGCCGGTTCCCCTCTCTCCACTGGGATTCTCTGCCTCTAACCCTATTACAGGGGCTGAGTCACTGGCTTACTGGTGCTCTTTCATGCCGTCCCTAGGAGGGGTGCGTCACTTGAGTGGGTTGAGTTACTGACGTGATCTTCCTGTCTGGGTTGGCGCCCCCCCTTGGTTTGTGCTGTGGTGGAGATCTTTGTGGGCTATACTCGGCCTTGTCTCAGGATGGTAAGTTGGTGGTTGAAGATATCCCTCTAGTGGTGTGGGGGCTGTGCTTTGGCAAAGTGGGTGGGGTTATATCCTTCCTGTTTGGCCCTGTCCGGGGGTATCATCGGATGGGGCCACAGTGTCTCCTGACCCCTCCTGTCTCAGCCTCCAGTATCTATGCTGCAGTAGTTTATGTGTCGGGGGGCTAGGGTCAGTTGGTTATATCTGGAGTACTTCTCCTGTCTTATCCGGTGTCCTGTGTGAATTTAAGTATGCTCTCTCTAATTCTCTCCTTCTCTCTCTCTTTCTCTCTCTCGGAGGACCTGAGCCCTAGGACCATGCGTCAGGACTACTGGGCATGATGACTCCTTGCTGTCCCCAGTCCACCTGGCCTTGCTGCTGTTCCAGTTTCAACTGTTCTGCCTGCGGCTATGGAACCCTGACCTGTCCACCGGACGTGCTACCTGTCCCAGACCTTCTGTTTTCAACTCTCTAGAGACCGCAGGAGCGGTAGAGATACTCTTAATGATCGGCTATGAAAAGCCAACTGACATTTACTCCTGATTATTATTTTGAACATTTATGAACATTTGAACATCTTGGGCATGTTCTGTTATAATCTCCACCCGGCACAGCCAGAAGAGGACTGGCCACCCCTCATAGCCTGGTTCCTCTCTAGGTTTCTTCCTAGGTTTTGGCCTTTCTAGGGAGTTTTTCCTAGCCGCCGTGCTTCTACACCTGCATTGCTTGCTGTTTGGGGTTTTAGGCTGGGTTTCTGTACAGCACTTCGAGATATTAGCTGATGTACGAAGGGCTATATAAAATAAACTTGATTTGATTTGATTTGATGAGTGTAGACGAAGGATATCAAGGATCTGGAGAGATTCTGTATGGAGGAATGGTCTAAGATCCCTCCCAATGTGTTCTCCAATCTCATAAAGCTTTTTAGAAAAAGGCTCAGTACCGTTATCCTCACAAGGTGAGGTATTGAAAACAGGGGTATTGACCACTACCTTTTAGATATTTAAATTGTTTTACTGAAGAGGTTAAACAAAATTAGATTTTTCTCTTTCCTTCTCTCTCTTTCTTTCTTTTGTGATTGAAGAGAGTGGTAATTTGTGCCCAAGTGGTAAGTTGAGCTACCCATACACAACATTTTATAATTTTAACAAATATTTAGGAAGAGGTTATCATTGCGTGGAGTCTGTGAAGGAAGAAACCAGATGGAAACATTGGTAAGCAAGTTAAGTCCAAAAAATATATATATATTTCACCAAGTCAAATGAATTTACTGTGTTAGAGGTTTCATGATGCTTGTGTCTTAACCAAAGTAGATCGTCGTTAGATTGTTCTATACGTCAGTTGGGTGTTTCTGAGCTTCAAAATGAGGTACTAAACCCAGCATGCATCATTGTAGTTGTGTGGGCTAATATATTCTAAATGTTTACCCTCGGGCAAGTTGAGACCAGTTGAGTAAAATTAAGTGTTTTCTTCCCAGGTGTGGTGCAAGGGAGTGAGGTAATAACAGGACTTTGCCTATGTTAAAAGTGTTTGTTAAGTGTTATGTTTAAATATGATTAAAATTATTAAAAGACGATTAAGCAATTGTGTTGAATTGTGTTTGGGAAATAAAGATAGACTTGGTTTTAAAAAGGAGTGGTAATATTTCCTTCGGTACTGAAATCTGTAGGTGTCTGTCTGAATCCTCAACTTACCCCATACCTGGTAAGCTGTGCCAAGAGACCACTTTTTTAGACAAAATATATTTTCAAAACGGTAATGTGGAATTCGAAATATTTCCAGGGATACACAATATCCTGAAATATAAGTTGATATCATTGTTAGGAACACGATGTCCCACTGTCAGAGAAGAGGATGTCCCACTGTCAGAGAAACATGATGTCCCACTGTCAGAGAAACATGATGTCCCACTGTCAGAGAAACAAGATGATGTCCCACTGTCAGAGAAACAAGATGATGTCCCACTGTCAGAGAAACAAGATGTCCCACTGTCAGAGAAACAAGATGATGTCCCACTGTCAGAGAAACATGATGTCCCACTGTCAGAGAAACATGATGATGTCCCACTGTCAGAGAAACAAGATGATGTCCCACTGTCAGAGAAACAAGATGTCCCACTGTCAGAGAAACAAGATGATGTCCCACTGTCAGAGAAACATGATGATGTCCCACTGTCAGAGAAACATGATGATGTCCCACTGTCAGAGAAACATGATAATGTCCCACTGTCAGAGAAACATGATGATGTCCCACTGTCAGAGAAACAAGATGTCCCACTGTCAGAGAAACATGATAATGTCCCACTGTCAGAGAAACATGATGTCCCACTGTCAGAGAAACAAGATGTCCCACTGTCAGAGAAACATGATGTCCCACTGTCAGAGAAACAAGATGATGTCCCACTGTTAGAGAAACAAGATGTCCCACTGTCAGAGAAACAAGATGTCCCACTGTCAGAGAAACATGATGTCCCACTGTCAGAGAAACATGATGTCCCACTGTCAGAGAAACAAGATGTCCCACTGTCAGAGAAACATAATGTCCCACTGTCAGAGAAACAAGATGTCCCACTGTCAGAGAAACATGATGTCCCACTGTCAGAGAAACAAGATGATGTCCCACTGTCAGATAAACAAGATGTCCCACTGTCAGAGAAACAAGATGATGTCCCACTGTCAGAGAAACATGATAATGTCCCACTGTCAGAGAAACATGATGATGTCCCACTGTCAGAGAAACAAGATGATGTCCCACTGTCAGAGAAACAAGATGTCCCACTGTCAGAGAAACAAGATGTCCCACTGTCAGAGAAACATGATGTCCCACTGTCAGAGAAACAAGATGTCCCACTGTCAGAGAAAGAAGATGTCCCACTGTCAGAGAAACAAGATGATGTCCCACTGTCAGAGAAACAAGATGTCCCACTGTCAGAGAAACATGATGTCCCACTGTTAGAGAAACATGATGTCCCACTGTCAGAGAAACAAGATGATGTCCCACTGTCAGAGAAACATGATGTCCCACCTTCAGAGAAACAAGATGATGTCCCACTGTCAGAGAAACAAGATGTCCCACTGTCAGAGAAACAAGATGATGTCCCACTGTCAGAGAAACATGATGTCCCACTGTCAGAGAAACATGATGTCCCACTGTCAGAGAAACATGATGTCCCACTGTCAGAGAAACAAGATGATGTCCCACTGTCAGAGAAACATGATGATGTCCCACTGTCAGAGAAACATGATGATGTCCCACTGTCAGAGAAACATGATGATGTCCCACTGTCAGAGAAACATGATGATGTCCCACTGTCAGAGAAACATGATAATGTCCCACTGTCAGAGAAACATGATGATGTCCCACTGTCAGAGAAACAAGATGTCCCACTGTCAGAGAAACATGATAATGTCCCACTGTCAGAGAAACATGATGTCCCACTGTCAGAGAAACAAGATGTCCCACTGTCAGAGAAACATGATGTCCCACTGTCAGAGAAACAAGATGATGTCCCACTGTTAGAGAAACAAGATGTCCCACTGTCAGAGAAACAAGATGTCCCACTGTCAGAGAAACATGATGTCCCACTGTCAGAGAAACATGATGTCCCACTGTCAGAGAAACAAGATGTCCCACTGTCAGAGAAACATAATGTCCCACTGTCAGAGAAACAAGATGTCCCACTGTCAGAGAAACATGATGTCCCACTGTCAGAGAAACAAGATGATGTCCCACTGTCAGATAAACAAGATGTCCCACTGTCAGAGAAACAAGATGATGTCCCACTGTCAGAGAAACATGATAATGTCCCACTGTCAGAGAAACATGATGATGTCCCACTGTCAGAGAAACAAGATGATGTCCCACTGTCAGAGAAACAAGATGTCCCACTGTCAGAGAAACAAGATGTCCCACTGTCAGAGAAACATGATGTCCCACTGTCAGAGAAACAAGATGTCCCACTGTCAGAGAAAGAAGATGTCCCACTGTCAGAGAAACAAGATGATGTCCCACTGTCAGAGAAACAAGATGTCCCACTGTCAGAGAAACAAGATGTCCCACTGTCAGAGAAACATGATGTCCCACTGTTAGAGAAACATGATGTCCCACTGTCAGAGAAACAAGATGATGTCCCACTGTCAGAGAAACATGATGTCCCACCTTCAGAGAAACAAGATGATGTCCCACTGTCAGAGAAACAAGATGTCCCACTGTCAGAGAAACAAGATGTCCCACTGTCAGAGAAACATGATGTCCCACTGTCAGAGAAACCAGATGATGTCCCACTGTCAGAGAAACATGATGTCCCACTGTCAGAGAAACAAGATGATGTCCCACTGTCAGAGAAACATGATGTCCCACTGTCAGAGAAACATGATGTCCCACTGTCAGAGAAACAAGATGATGTCCCACTGTCAGAGAAACATGATGTCCCACCTTCAGAGAAACAAGATGATGTCCCACTGTCAGAGAAACAAGATGTCCCACTGTCAGAGAAACAAGATGTCCCACTGTCAGAGAAACATGATGTCCCACTGTCAGAGAAACCAGATGATGTCCCACTGTCAGAGAAACATGATGTCCCACTGTCAGAGAAACATGATGTCCCACTGTCAGAGAAACATGATGTCCCACTGTCAGAGAAACAAGATGATGTCCCACTGTCAGAATGTCCCACTGTCAGAGAAACATGATGTCCCACTGTTAGAGAAACAAGATGATGTCCCACTGTCAGAGAAACAAGATGATGTCCCACTGTCAGAGAAACAAGATGATGTCCCACTGTCAGACAAACATGATGTCCCACTGTCAGAGAAACAAGATGATGTCCCACTGTCAGAGAAACATGATGTCCCAATGTCAGAGAAACAAGATGTCCCACTGTCAGAGAAACAAGATGTCCCACTGTCAGAGAAACAAGATGATGTCCCACTGTCAGAGAAACAAGATGATGTCCCACTGTCAGAGAAACAAGATGTCCCACTGTCAGAGAAACAAGATGATGTCCCACTGTCAGAGAAACAAGATGTCCCACTGTCAGAGAAACAAGATGTCCCACTGTCAGAGAAACAAGATGATGTCCCACTGTCAGAGAAACCAGATGATGTCCCACTGTCAGAGAAACATGATGTCCCACTGTCAGAGAAACAAGATGATGTCCCACTGTCAGAGAAACAAGATGATGTCCCACTGTCAGAGAAACAAGATGTCCCACTGTCAGAGAAACAAGATGATGTCCCACTGTCAGAGAAACATGATGATGTCCCACTGTCAGAGAAACATGATGATGTCCCACTGTCAGAGAAACATGATAATGTCCCACTGTCAGAGAAACATGATGATGTCCCACTGTCAGAGAAACAAGATGTCCCACTGTCAGAGAAACATGATAATGTCCCACTGTCAGAGAAACATGATGTCCCACTGTCAGAGAAACAAGATGTCCCACTGTCAGAGAAACATGATGTCCCACTGTCAGAGAAAGAAGATGTCCCACTGTCAGAGAAACAAGATAATGTCCCACTGTCAGAGAAACAAGATGTCCCACTGTCAGAGAAACATGATGTCCCACTGTCAGAGAAATAAGATGATGTCCCACTGTTAGAGAAACAAGATGTCCCACTGTCAGAGAAACAAGATGTCCCACTGTCAGAGAAACATGATGTCCCACTGTCAGAGAAACATGATGTCCCACTGTCAGAGAAACAAGATGTCCCACTGTCAGAGAAACATGATGTCCCACTGTCAGAGAAACAAGATGTCCCACTGTCAGAGAAACATGATGTCCCACTGTCAGAGAAACAAGATGATGTCCCACTGTCAGATAAACAAGATGTCCCACTGTCAGAGAATCAAGATGATGTCCCACTGTCAGAGAAACATGATAATGTCCCACTGTCAGAGAAACATGATGATGTCCCACTGTCAGAGAAACAAGATGATGTCCCACTGTCAGAGAAACAAGATGTCCCACTGTCAGAGAAACAAGATGTCCCACTGTCAGAGAAACATGATGTCCCACTGTCAGAGAAACAAGATGTCCCACTGTCAGAGAAAGAAGATGTCCCACTGTCAGAGAAACAAGATGATGTCCCACTGTCAGAGAAACAAGATGTCCCACTGTCAGAGAAACATGATGTCCCACTGTTAGAGAAACATGATGTCCCACTGTCAGAGAAACAAGATGATGTCCCACTGTCAGAGAAACATGATGTCCCACCTTCAGAGAAACAAGATGATGTCCCACTGTCAGAGAAACAAGATGTCCCACTGTCAGAGAAACAAGATGTCCCACTGTCAGAGAAACATGATGTCCCACTGTCAGAGAAACCAGATGATGTCCCACTGTCAGAGAAACATGATGTCCCACTGTCAGAGAAACAAGATGATGTCCCACTGTCAGAGAAACAAGATGTCCCACTGTCAGAGAAACATGATGTCCCACTGTCAGAGAAACATGATGTCCCACTGTTAGAGAAACATGATGTCCCACTGTCAGAGAAACAAGATGATGTCCCACTGTCAGAGAAACATGATGTCCCACTGTCAGAGAAACAAGATGATGTCCCACTGTCAGAGAAACATGATGTCCCACTGTCAGAGAAACATGATGTCCCACTGTCAGAGAAACATGATGATGTCCCACTGTCAGAGAAACAAGATGTCCCACTGTCAGAGAAACCAGATGATGTCCCACTGTCAGAGAAACAAGATGATGTCCCACTGTCAGAGAAACAAGATGATGTCCCACTGTCAGAGAAACAAGATGATGTCCCACTGTCAGAGAAACAAGATGTCCCACTGTCAGAGAAACATGATGTCCCACTGTCAGAGAAACAAGATGTCCCACTGTCAGAGAAAGAAGATGTCCCACTGTCAGAGAAACAAGATGATGTCCCACTGTCAGAGAAACAAGATGTCCCACTGTCAGAGAAACAAGATGTCCCACTGTCAGAGAAACATGATGTCCCACTGTCAGAGAAACAAGATGTCCCACTGTCAGAGAAACAAGATGATGTCCCACTGTCTGAGAAACAAGATGATGTCCCACTGTCAGAGAAACAAGATGATGTCCCACTGTCAGAGAAACAAGATGATGTCCCACTGTCAGAGAAACATGATGTCCCACTGTCAGAGAAACAAGATGATGTCCCACTGTCAGAGAAACAAGATGTCCCACTGTCAGAGAAACAAGATGTCCCACTGTCAGAGAAACAAGATGATGTCCCACTGTCAGAGAAACAAGATGTCCCACTGTCAGAGAAACAAGATGATGTCCCACTGTCAGACAAACATGATGTCCCACTGTCAGAGAAAAAAGATGATGTCCCACTGTCAGACAAACATGATGTCCCACTGTCAGAGAAACAAGATGATGTCCCACTGTCAGAGAAACAATATGTCCCACTGTCAGAGAAACAAGATGATGTCCCACTGTCAGAGAAAGAAGATGATAACCCACTGTCAGAGAAACAAGATGATGTCCCACTGTCAGAGAAACAAGATGATGTCCCACTGTCAGAGAAACATGATGATGTCCCACTGTCAGAGAAACATGATGTCCCACTGTCAGAGAAACAAGATGATGTCCCACTGTCAGAGAAACAAGATGTCCCACTGTCAGAGAAACAAGATGATGTCCCACTGTCAGAGAAACAAGATGATGTCCCACTGTCAGAGAAACATGATGATGTCCCACTGTCAGAGAAACATGATGTCCCACTGTCAGAGAAACATGATGTCCCACTGTCAGAGAAACATGATGTCCCACTGTCAGAGAAACAAGATGATGTCCCACTGTCAGAGAAACAAGATGATGTCCCACTGTCAGAGAAACATGATGATGTCCCACTGTCAGAGAAACATGATGATGTCCCACTGTCAGAGAAACATGATGTCCCACTGTCAGAGAAACATGATGTCCCACTGTCAGAGAAACAAGATGATGTCCCACTCTCAGAGAAACAAGATGATGTCCCACTGTCAGAGAAACAAGATGATGTCCCACTGTCAGAGAAACATGATGTCCCACTGTCAGAGAAACAAGATGATGTCCCACTGTCAGAGAAACAAGATGATGTCCCACTGTCAGAGAAACAAGATGATGTCCCACTGTCAGAGAAACAAGATGATGTCCCACTGTCAGAGAAACAAGATGATGTCCCACTGTCAGAGAAACAAGATGATGTCCCACTGTCAGAGAAACAAGATGTCCCACTGTCAGAGAAACAAGATGATGTCCCACTGTTAGAGAAACAAGATGTCCCACTGTCAGAGAAACAAGATGATGTCCCACTGTTAGAGAAACAAGATGTCTCACTGTCAGAGAAACAGGATGTCCCACTGTCAGAGAAACAAAATGTCTGCCAACTTAGGATCTTGGTCTCGGCTGTGTCTTGTTTGTCTGTTCACTAGATCTCAGTTTGAAGCTTTGGAGAGGAAGAGTATTTGGGACTATTTAAAACAATACATATCCCCCACCCCCCCTCCCCTCTAGTCAGTTTGTTCACTAGAGACAAGGACAGACACTCATGCACATGTATATACACACATCACACAACAACACACACACACACACACACACTGCAACCATATTCTCCCACTTAGCATCTAATTTGTAGCCAAACGAGGGGAGGGTCCCATGAGTTTCCTTCTGACCTTTTTCAGTGTTCTAGAATACGCCGGAATGTTCCAGAATGTTGCCATCCTCTCTCTTTAAAGGGTCAGTGCAGTCAAAATCTAGATTTTTCTTCCGCCCCCGTGTTTTTATAGGTTGGAATAATACTGTGAAATTGTGTGAAATGATGATAACGCCCTTTTTAGTGTCAGAGCTGTTTGAAAAGACAGCGTGTTTTTAGTGTCAGAGCTGTTTGAAAAGACAGCGTGTTTTGCATGAGTAGGGTTTTAGTGGTGACATCACCAGGAGGTAGAAGTTATTGGACCAATAACAAAGCCCTTCTCTCTGCCAATAACAGTTGGTTGTCAGGTGATACATTCCTCACATTAGGCCCCTCACTCAGACCACTCCCAGACAGTCCTCGCAAAACAATTCTTGAGAAATAGCTTTTTGCTACGAAGCTATATTGTTAAGTTTTTAAATATTTTTATTTGAAAACAATCACGGTAATGTACTTAATTGTTACCCAGAAATGATTTGGTTTTGAGATGAAAACGGCTGCATTGGCCCTTTAACACCACTATGAGAGAATGACTCCACACTAATTCCTCTGGTCTTCTTCTTCCTCCTCCTCCTCCTCCTCCCCTGATTTTCAAAGGACCAGAACATCAGGCAATGGCCATGCTGTCTTTCAACTCCTCCTCCTCCTCTTTATCCCTTCATCCTTCGTCCCTCCTCTCTGTCTCTCTCTCTCTTCTGATGAGAAAGTCTTAGCTGTGACTGGTTTGTAGTCGTCCAACAGAGAACAGAGAAAGAGAGAGACAGAGAGAACAGAGAGACAGAGAGGGAGAGAGACAGAGAGAGAGAACAGAGAGACAGAGAGAGAGAGACAGAGAGAGAGGGAACAGAGAGGGAGAGAGACAGAGAGAGAGAGAGAGAGAGACAGAGAGAGAGGGAACAGAGAGGGAGAGAGACAGAGAGAGAGAGAGAGACAGAGAGAGAGGGAACAGAGAGGGAGAGAGAGAACAGAGAGAGTGGGAAAGAGAAGGAGGAATATTGGAAGCTGTATGCATCGTTACAAGCCATCAGGATGCAAGTTTTCAATTTGTGGTAATTACTACAAGCTGAGAGGAGAGGGCGTAGATGGTGGAAGGGTTGTTTAAAGTCTTGTCTTGGGGGAGAGGGGGGAGGGGTGGCCAGTGACAGGACCCTAAGATTTGGGACCCCACTTGGTCATGGGTCGTCCCTTAACCCTGACACAGTGGTCAGATCGCGATGTTGGACCATGACGAAGGACTGTGACGAAGGACTGTGACGAAGGACCGTGACGAAGGACCCTGACGAAGGACCCTGACGAAGGACCCTGACGAAGGACCCTGATGAAGAACCCTGATGAAGGACCCCGACGAAGGACCCTGACGAAGGACCGTGATGAAGGACCCTGACGAAGGACCCTGACGAAGGACCCTGAAGAAGGACCCTGACGAAGGACCCTGACGAAGGACCCTGACGAAGGACCCTGACGAAGGACCGTGACGAAGGACCCTGACGAAGGACCCTGACGAAGGACCCTGACGAAGGACCCTGATGAAGAACCCTGATGAAGGACCCCGACGAAGGACCCTGACGAAGGACCGTGATGAAGGACCCTGACGAAGGACCCTGAAGAAGGACCCTGACGAAGGACCCTGACGAAGGACCCTGACGAAGGACCCTGACGAAGGACCGTGGCGAAGGACTGCGACGAAGGACCCTGACGAAGGACCCTGACGAAGGACCCTGACGAAGGACCGTGATGAAGGACCGTGATAAAGGACCCTGACGAAGGACCCTGATGAAAGACCGTGACGAAGGACCGTGGCGAAGGACCCTGACGAAGGACCCTGACGAAGGACCCTGGCGAAGGACTCTGACGAAGGACTCTGACGAAGGACCCAGACGAAGGACCCTGAAGAAGGACCGTGGCGAAGGACCGTAGCGAAGGACCGTGACGAAGGACCCTGACGAAGGACTGTGACGAAGGACCCTGATGAAGGACCCTGATGAAGGACCCTGACAAAGGACCGTGACGAAGGACCCTGACAAAGGACCCTGATGAAACTCCGTGGCGAAGGACCCTGACGAAGGACCCTGATGAAGGACCGTGACGAAGGACCGTGGCGAAGGACCGTGACGAAGGACCCTGACGAAGGACCGTGACGAAGGAATCTGGCGAAGGACCGTGACGAAGGACCGTGACGAAGGACCCTGACGAAGGACCCTGACGAAGGACCCTGACGAAGGACCCTGATGAAGGACCGTGACGAGGGACCCTGACGAAGGACCGTGACGAAGAACCCTGACGAAACTCCATGGCGAAGGACCCTGACGAAGGACCCTGACGAAGGACCGTGACGAAGAACCCTGACGAAACTCCATGGTGAAGGACCCTGACGAAGGACCGTGGCGAAGGACCGTGGATCATCTGTTTCTGACTCATTTCTCATCTCAACTCTTTCCAAGCAGGAAGTGAAAGGCGTCGCGTCGCGTCACGTTTCCTTTTTTCACACAATGTCACTACTGTGAGAGGTGAACGTGTGACGTCACGTGTTGTTGTTACTCTGTTGAGCTCCTCTGATGCTCCAGGTGAGAGCTGAACGACTGACGTAAATCTGAGAACACTTACAGACAAAGAAGTATGGGATCAACATATACCGGTAGTTGAGCAGGTCACCTGAGGTCAGTCTCCTCTTCTCATTGAGCAGGTCACCTGAGGTCAGTCTCCTCTTCTCATTGAGCAGGTCACCTGAGGTCAGTCTCCTCTTCTTATTGAGCAGGTCACCTGAGGTCAGCCTCCTCTTCTCATTGAGCAGGTCACCTGAGGTCAGTCTCCTCTTCTTATTGAGCAGGTCACCTGAGGTCAGTCTCCTCTTCTTATTGAGCAGGTCACCTGAGGTCAGTCTCCTCTTCTCATTGAGCAGGTCACCTGAGGTCAGCCTCCTCTTCTCATTGAGCAGGTCACCTGAGGTCAGTCTCCTCTTCTTATTGAGCAGGTCACCTGAGGTCAGTCTCCTCTTCTCATTGGGCAGGTCATCTGAGGTCAGTCTCCTCTTCTCATTGGGCAGGTCATCTGAGGTCAGTCTCCTCTTCTCATTGGGCAGGTCATCTGAGGTCAGTCTCCTCTTCTCATTGGGCAGGTCATCTGAGGTCAGTCTCCTCTTCTTATTGAGCAGGTCACCTGAGGTCAGTCTCCTCTTCTTATTGAGCAGGTCACCTGAGGTCAGTCTCCTCTTCTTATTGAGCAGGTCACCTGAGGTCAGCCTCCTCTTCTCATTGAGCAGGTCACCTGAGGTCAGTCTCCTCTTCTTATTGAGCAGGTCACCTGAGGTCAGCCTCCTCTTCTCATTGAGCAGGTCACCTGAGGTCAGTCTCCTCTTCTTATTGAGCAGGTCACCTGAGGTCAGTCTCCTCTTCTCATTGAGCAGGTCACCTGAGGTCAGTCTCCTCTTCTTATTGAGCAGGTCACCTGAGGTCAGTCTCCTCTTCTTATTGAGCAGGTCACCTGAGGTCAGTCTCCTCTTCTCATTGAGCAGGTCACCTGAGGTCAGTCTCCTCTTCTCATTGAGCAGGTCACCTGAGATCAGTCTCCTCTTCTTATTGAGCAGGTCACCTGAGGTCAGCCTCCTCTTCTTATTGAGCAGGTCACCTGAGGTCAGCCTCCTCTTCTCATTGAGCAGGTCACCTGAGGTCAGTCTCCTCTTCTCATTGAGCAGGTCACCTGAGATCAGTCTCCTCTTCTTATTGAGCAGGTCACCTGAGGTCAGCCTCCTCTTCTCATTGAGCAGGTCACCTGAGATCAGTCTCCTCTTCTCATTGAGCAGGTCACCTGAGATCAGTCTCCTCTTCTCATTGAGCAGGTCACCTGAGATCAGTCTCCTCTTCTCATTGAGCAGGTCACCTGAGATCAGTCTCCTCTTCTCATTGAGCAGGTCACCTGAGATCAGTCTCCTCTTCTCATTGAGCAGGTCACCTGAGATCAGTCTCCTCTTCTCATTGAGCAGGTCACCTGAGATCAGTCTCCTCTTCTCCAATAAACAGAGGGATTCTTGTTCTGTCCTTCTTTCTCCTTCCCTCTCTTTCTCTCCCACTCCTTCCCTTCTACTCCATCTCCCTTACCCCAGCTTTCCTTTTCACCCCTACCCTGCTCTCTCTTCACTCCGTCTGCATCTATGTTCCTTTTCTCTTCCTCTCTCTCTTCTCTCTCTTCCTCTCTCTTCCTCACTCTCTCTCTCTCTCTCTCTCCCCCCCTCTCTCTCTCTCTCTCTCTCTCTCTCTCTATCTCTTCTCTCTCTTCTGCTTCTCTGTCCTCTCTCTCTCTTCTCTCTTCTCTCTCTTCTCTTCGTCTGCCTCTCTCTTCCTCTCTCTTCCTCTCTCTTCTCTCTTCTCTCTCTTCTCTCTCTTCTCTTTGTCTGCCTCTCTCTTCCTCTCTCTTCCTCTCTCTTCTCACTTCTCTCTCTTCTCTCTCTTCTCTTCGTCTGCCTCTCTCTTCCTCTCTCTTCCTCTCTCTTCTCACTTCTCTCTCTTCTCTCTCTTCTATTCGTCTGCCTCTCTCCTCCTCTCTCTTCCTCTCTCTTCTCTCTCTTCTCTCTCTTCTCTTCGTCTGCCTCTCTCTTCCTCTCTCTTCCTCTCTCTTCTCTCTTCTCTCTCTTCTCTTCGTCTGCCTCTCTCTTCCTCTCTCTTCCTCTCTCTTCTCACTTCTCTCTCTTCTCTCTCTTCTCTTCGTCTGCCTCTCTCTTCCTCTCTCTTCCTCTCTCTTCTCACTTCTCTCTCTTCTCTCTCTTCTATTCGTCTGCCTCTCTCTTCCTCTCTCTTCCTCTCTCTTCTCTCTTCTCTCTCTTCTCTTCGTCTGCCTCTCTCTTCCTCTCTCTTCCTCTCTCTTCTCTCTTCTCTCTCTTCTCTCTCTTCTCTTCGTCTGCCTCTCTCTTCCTCTCTCTTCTCTCTTCTCTCTCTTCTCTCTCTTATCTTTGTCTGCCTCTCTCTTCCTCTCTCTTCCTCTCTCTTCTCACTTCTCTCTCTTCTCTTTTCTCTTTTCTGAGACAGCAGAAAGGTTAGTTGTGGAAATATGAAACAGGAGGCAAAACTCTCCAGACATATCTTAACTACTCTACGGCTGAACACACACACACACACACACACACACACACACACACACACACACACACACACACACACACACACACACACACACACACACACACACACTCACACTCACACTCACAGACACACTCACACACACTCACACACACACACATAGACACACTCACACACACACACATAGACACACACACACACACACACACACACACACACACACACACACACACACACACACACACACACACACACACACACACACACACACACACACACACACACACACACACACACACGCACACACCTTCTCCTGTGTCTCTGTGTTTCACACAGCTTGGAACTTGGCCGGGCCATTTGACCGTTAAGCTAATTACCATCTCCGCTCTGTCTCTCGTTAGAGGTTGTGTGTGTGTGTCTGTGTGTGTGTGTGTGTGTGTGTGTGTGTGTGTGTGTGTGTGTGTGTGTGTGTGTGTGTGTGTGTGTGTGTGTGTGTGTGTGTGTGTGTGTGTGTGTGTGTGTGTGTGTGTGTGTGTGTGTGTGTGTGTGTGCGTGCGTGCGTGCGTGCGTGCGTGCGTGCGTGCGTGCGTGTGTGTGTGTGTGTGTGTGTGTGTGTGTGTGTGTGTGTGTGTGTGTCTATGTGTGTGTCTATGTGTGTGTGTGTCTATGTGTGTGTGTGTGTGTGTGTGTGTCTATGTGTGTGTGTGTGTGTGTGTGTGTGTGTGTGTGTGTGTGTGTGTGTGTGTGTCTATGTGTGTGTGTGTGTGTGTGTGTGTGTGTGTGTGTGTGTGTGTGTGTGTGTGTGTGTGTGTGTGTGTGTGTGTGTGAGTGTGTGTGTGTGTGTGAGTGTGAGTGTGTGTCAAATTTTATTGATCACATGGTTATCAGATGTTAATGTGAGTGTAGCGAAATGCTTGTGCTTCAAGTTCCGACAGTGCAGTAATATCCAACGAGTAATCTAACCTAACAATTCACAACTACTACCTTATACACACAAATGTAAAGGAATGAATAAGAATATGTACATGAACTCAGCAAAAAAATGAACGTCCTCTCACTATCAACTGTGTTTATTTTCAGCAAACTTAACACGTGTAAATATTTGTATGAACATAACAAGATTCAACAACTGAGACATAAACTGAACAAGTTCCACAGACATGTGACTAACAGAAATGGAATAATGTGTCCCTGAACAAAGGGGGGGTCAAAATCAAAAGTAACAGTTAGTATCTGGTGTGGCCACCAGCTGCATTAAGTACTGCAGTGCATCTCATGTACTGCACCAGATTTGCCAGTTCTTGCTGTGAGATGTTAACCCACTCTTCCACCAAGGCACCTGCAAGTTCCCGGACAATTCTGGGGGGAATGGCCCTAGCCCTCACCCTCTGATCCAACAGGTCCCAGAGGTGCTCAATGGGATTGAGATCCGGGCTCTTCGCTGGCCATGGCAGAACACTGACATTCCTGTCTTGCAGAAAATCACGCACAGAACGAGCAGTATGGCTGGTGGCATTGTCATGCTCGAGGGTCATGTCAGGATGAGCCTGCAGGAAGGGTACCACATGAGGGAGGAGGATGTCTTCCCTGTAACTCACAGCGTTGAGATTGCCTGCAATGACAACAAGCTCAGTCCGATGATGCTGTGACACAGCGCCCCAGACCATGACGGACCCTCCACCTCCAAATCGATCCCCCTCCAGAGTACAGGCCTCGGTCTAATGCTCATTCTTTCGACGATGAACACGAATCCGACAGTCACCCCTGGAGAGACAAAACCGCGACTCGTCAGTTAGGAGCACTTTTTGCCAGTCCTGTCTAGTCCAGCGACGGTGGGTTTGTGCCCATAGGCGACGTTGTTGCCGGTGATGTCTGGTGAGGACCTGCCTTACAACAAGCCTACAAGCTCTCAGTCCAGCCTCTCTCAGCCTAATTCGGACAGTCTGAGAACTGATGGCAGGATTGTGCGTTCCTGGTGTAACTCAGGCAGTTGCTGTTGCCATCCTGTACCTGTCCCACAGGTGTGATGTTCGGATGTACCGATCCTGTGCAGGTGTTGTTACACGTGGTCTGCCACTGCGAGGACGATCATCTGTCCGTCCTGTCTCCCTGTAGCGCTGTCTTAGGCGTCTCACAGTACGGACATTGCAATTTATTGCCCTGGCCACATCTGCAGTCCTCATGCCTCCTTGCAGCATGCCTAAGGCAAGTTCACAAAGATGAGCAGGGAGCCTGGGCATCTTTCTTTTGGTGTTTTTCAAAGTCAGTAGAAAGGCCTCTTTAGTGTCCTACGTTTTCATAACTGTGACCTTAATTACCTACCGTCTGTAAGCTGTTAGTGTCTTAACGACCGTTCCGCAGGTGCATGTTCATTAATTGTTTATGGTTCATTGAACAAGCATGGGAAACAGTGTTTAAACTCTTTACAATGAAAATCTGTGAAGTTATTTGGATTTTTACCAATTATCTTTGAAAGACAGGGTCCTGAAAAAGGAATGTTTCTTTTTTTGCTGAGTTTATACATATTTGGATGAGCGATGGCTTTGCGGCACAGGCAAGATGCAGTAGAGAGTATATACATATGAAATGAGTAATATATGATATGTAGACATTATTGATTAATGTGCCGTTATTTAAAGGGACTAGTGATACCTTAATTAAGTCCCTTTACGGCCAGAGATTTGAGTCAGTATGTTGGCAGCAACTTCTCTGAGTTAGTGATGGCTGTGAGATAGAAGCTGTTTTTCAGTCTCTCGGTCCCAGCTTTGATGCACCTGTACTGAGCTCGCCTTCTGGATGATAGCGGGGTGAACAGGCAGTGGCTCGGGTGGTTGTTGTCCTTGATGATCTTTATGGCCTTCCTGTGACATCGGGTGGTGTAGGTGTCCTGGAGGGCAGGTAGTTTGCCCCCGGTGATGCGTTGTGCAGACCTCACTACCCTCTGGAGAGCCTTGCGATTGTGGGGGGAGCAGTTGCCGTACCAGGCGGTGATACAGCCCGACAGGATGCTCTCGATTGTGCATCTGTAAAAGTTTGTGAGGTTTTAGGTGAC